>NC_138094.1:16011154-16123914 GCF_964212035.1 Myotis nattereri | reverse complement strand
CAAAAGGAAGATAAACAACCCAATCACAAAAATGGGCAACGGACCTAAATAGATACTTTTCCAGAGAGGACAAAAGGAAGGCCAAGAGACACATGAAAACATGCTCAGAGTCACTGATCACCCAAGAGATGCAAATCAAAAGGACAAGGAGGTACTACCTCACAGCTGTCAGAATGGCTATCACCAACAAATCAACAAAGGGCGAGTGCTGGTGAGGATGGGGAGAAAAAGGAACCCTCCTTCACTGCTGGTGTGAATGCAGACTGGTGCAGCCACTATGGAGAAGAGTATGGAGTTTCCTCAAAAAACTAAAAACGGAACTCCCATTTGACCCAGTGATCCCACTTCTAGGAATATATCCCAGGAACCTAGAATTACCAATCTGAAAGGATGCATGCTCCTCTATGTTCACTGCAGCACAATTTACAATAGCTAAGATTTGGAAACAGCCTAAGTGCTGGTCAGCAGATGAGTGGGTTAAAAAGCCGTGGTACATCTACACACTGGCATAGTATGCTGCCACAAAAAAGGAAGGGGCACTGACCATGTGCAACAGCATGGATGGAGCTGGACAGCATTATGCTAAGCAAAGCTAGTCAGTCAGTCAGTCCGAGAAAGAGAAATATCACATGACCTCACTCATCTGTGGATTATAATGAACAACATAAACCGATGAACAAAAACAGATCCAGAGACAGAGAAGCATGGATCAGACCATCACCCTCAGAGGGAAGGTAGGGGAGGGTGGGGCTAAGGGGGAGAGATCAACCAAAGGACTTGTATGCATGCCTATAAGCCTAGCCAATGGACGCAGACACCAGGGGGTGAGCGTGAGGGCCTGCTTGTGGGGTGGGGGTGGGGGTGTGGGGGTAGTGGGGGATAAGAACACATATGTAATACCTTAATCAGTAATAGGAATGAAAAGGAACCCAGGAACATATCATCAGGTGAGAATTCACACACTCACACTCACGCACACTCAGGCACCTGCACACTCACACCAGGAGAGGGCTCTGCCGCTCTCAGTGGAAGTCACCTCTTATCTCCCAGCCTGACCACCGCTTTCTCACCAGCTGAACCAGAGGACAATGATGAGTGACGGCCCTGGTGCTCTGCGGAAAGCGACCTCTCCCTCCCGGACACTTCCGACCGTCCAGCAGCCTCTTTTCGGCCCCCTCTCTGTCCCCCACGCCCTGAGCAGGGCTGGGCTGGCCTGAGAGCCCACAGACTTGAGGACCCAGATCCCGGGGGTGTTGGCGCCGGGGCCTGTGGGGGCCCCCTTGGTCAACTGCAAACTCGGCCAGCTGAGGTCACACAATAAAGGCCGACGCCAGAGTTCCATGAATTGTTGCGTGTAAGTCCCCTCAGCGACTCTGGCGCAGCAAGCTGAAGGCCTCACGCCAGCGAGCCAGGTTTGGACCTCAGGCCTTCACTCCAACCAGGTGGGAACTCATTTCCAGATGGAAAAAGCCGACTGGGGAGGGGCTGGGGGTTGCCAGTGACTAGAGCAAGTTCACCCCTGGAGACAGCAAGTTCACCCCTGGAGACAGCAAGAACCCAGAGTGTGCTCTTACCTGTTCCACAGGCCTTGCTCCTCACCACATGGACTCCTGTACAGCAGGGAGGCTGGCGGGAAGGAAGAGGTGGGGGGCTGCGCCTGGCAAGCTTCCTGGGACTGCGCCCTGGTTCCTGCCAGGGCGAAATCTCGCGGGATCACGAGATCAGGAACAAACCAAGATCAGGGGGCAGGAGGGGGGGCGTGTTTTAACAGGCCCGGAGAAGGTGGGGACAGGGGCGCCTGTGCCACACCCACCAGGCTGCAAGGGGTGGCAGAGGGTTTGGGACTGTCAGGGGGACCCTGTGCTTCCAGGCATGAGGGTGGGGGCGGTCGCAGAAGTGGAGGGAGAAACAGGAGGCCCCGACCCCCAGCTTACCTCCCACTCGCCACCCCTGGTCTGTGTTTCTGGGGACCCCTTTCCCTCTGTGGTTGTGGCTGCCACTTACCTACCTTGTTCCCTGGGCCAGGCTTGGCGCCCCACTCCCACCCCACCGCAGCCCTCTGTCTAGAAAAGAGCGCCCTGCCCTGGGCTAGCCCACTGTCCCTACTGTCTGGATGGGGACATTTTAGTAACCCCCGGGGCAGAGGAGAGCTGGCCAGATGCAATTACATTGTCTCTCTCCACAGGTGCCCTCCTCAGTCTACCCCTGGGGTTTGGGTCACCAGAGCTCTTTGACAAGCCTGGAATCCAGCCTTTGCTCTGCTCACCTCCCCTAAGCCTTCAGGTGATGGCAGCCTCCCTGCCTTCCTGCGCCCTCAGGAAGGGGTTCTCCTCTCACCAACAAATCCCTTTGGCAAAGTCACAACTGGGCCTGAAAGCAGAAGGAGTGGGCAGGGGGCTCCTGAGGAGGAGCAGGCCAACAAAGCTGAGGAGAGGTGGGGAGGCACCAGCCACAGCCTGGTGCTCAGGCGCTGGCAGAGCTGCCCCTTAGCTGAACCTTAACCCAGGGTTCTCCTCTCAGGTGGTGCCTCCAGGGCACACAGAGGGCCTGGCATGCTCATTCTGACAGGGTTTGCTGCCTGCTTTTCCATAGTCTCTTTAGGAGACAAAAGTCAGGCTTGTGAGGAGAGAGGGAGAGGGGAAGAGCAAAGCTGAGGCCCAGCCCTGTCATCCAAGCTGGCCTGAGGCATCTCCTGGGCGTCCTTGGAAATCAGCTTCTCTTAGTGAGGAAGGGCTTCTCTAATAAGAATAGAGCCGCAGTTGTTTAATCATTACTTACAAACTATAAATACGAGGCCCTGGGACACTGGAGGATGAAACAGGCTCTACTGAAAACATAGGCTGCCTCCATGGCCCATTACTCAGAAAAGAACTGCATTTTGGGAAGAGACCAGGCACAGGACAGGCTTTGATTTGGCAGCTGTGCCTGCACCCTGTCCCCCTCCTGGGGTCTTCCTCAGGAAGGCTGACCATTCCAATCTCATCCCAGGAAGAGGCTGAGCTGTTCCTAAAGTCTTGAGAGATTAGCCACCTTGTGGTCAGCCTTTGAGCTCCTGAAGGGCAGATAGTAGGCCCTCCCCTCCCCTTTGCATGTGACACTTGCAGCTGGCAGCTACAGGTAGCTATCTTCTCCCCAAGAGGCTGAGAGCCGAATTTCCAGGGTGAGGGACTGCTCTCCCCTTACTGACCGCATCCTTGGATAAACGCTCATTGTGTGGTTCAAACCTCTCTCTGCTTAACTTGGCTCAAGGAGTGACAGGCAGCCTCAGACACATTGTGCTGCCTTTCTCTTCCTCACTCAGACTTGGGGAATATTCAGACTCTGCAAACTGTGAGACCTTATCTGAGAGAGAGAATGGGCAGAGGACACTGTGTCCCTGTCATGCAGGTGACCCTGCATCTCTTCACCATAGGCTGTGGGGAGGTCGTGGGGGCAGAGCGTAACAGCAGGGTGGTGAGGCTGGCTTCTTGTGTGCCCCTACCCTGCCATTCCTCCAGACGTTCCCCATGCCTATGAACTAGCAGAGTTTAAGGTTTCCAGCTACATAGATGGAGGAATGAGGACAAATGAGGCGACTGCTCTCAGCCCCAGTGGATCTGGGATTGTCACCTAGAGCAGAACCGATAAAAAGCAGAAACAAACAAACAAACAAACAAACAAACAAACAGGAACCAACTCTATTATTTTATACTAGAGGCCCGGTGCACAAAAATTTGTGCACTTAGGGGTGAGGGGGATCCCTCAGTCCGGCCTGTGCCCTCATGCAGTCTGGGACCCCTTGGGAGATAATGACCTGCTGGCTAGGCCTGCTCCTGGGTGGCAGAGGGCAGGCCCAATCCCTAGGTGCAGCCCCTGGTCAGGCTCAGAGCAGGGCCGACTGGGGAGTTGGGGTGCCGCCTCCTGTCATGCACAGAGCAGGGCCTATTGGGGAGTTGGGGCGCCGCCCCCTGTCATGCACAGAGCTGCAGGGTGATCAGGGGTTTGGTCGCTCCCCCTGTCACGCTGATCCTGGTGCCGGGAGGTCTCCTTGCTCCGCTGACCCCGGGGCCAGGACCCCTCTCGCTCCGCTGATCCCGGGGTCCTGAGGCCTCGCGGCTCCGCTGATCCCAGGGGCTGGGAGGCCTCTCAGCTCTGCTGACAACCTGGACAGGGAGGCCTCTTGGCTCCGCTGATAACCTGGACAGGGAGGCCTCTCAGCTCAGCTAATCCCAGGGGCCGGTAGGTCTATCAGCTCAGCTGATAACCTGGACAGGGAGGCCTATTGGCTCTGCTAATCCCAGGGGCAGGGAGGCCTCTCACCTCCACTGATAACCTATACAGGAAGGCCTCTCGGCTCCACTGATCCCCGGGTCCTGAAGCCTCTTGCTCTGCTGATCCCGGGGTCCTGAGACGTCTCGGCTCCGCTGATCCCTGGGCCGGGAGGCCTCTCGGATCCGCTGATCCTGGTGCCGGGAGGCCTCTCGGCTCCGCTGATCCCCGGGTCCTGAGGCCCTCGGCTCCGCTGATCCCCGGTTTTTGAGGCCTCGGGGCTCCGCTGATCCCGGGGTCCTGACGCCTCTTGGCTCCACTTATCCCCGGCCAGGAGGCCTGTCTGCTCCACTGTTCCCAGGGCCCTGTGGCCTCTCTGCCCTGCTGCTTCAGGGCTGTATGGCTTCGTTCAGCTTGCAGCCTGAGTATGCAAATTAACCGCCATCCTTTAGCCTCTATAATTAAAACATTGTATCTTTTGGAGTTGTTGCTTCAGGAGCTCAGAGCCCCCCAGCTGCAGATGGGGAACCTTCGCATCCTCATGCTGGGGCAAGCAAGCCTCCCTGTTCCCATCAACTGCCTGGCTGCCGGCAGCCATGTTGGCTGCCAGTTAATTTGCATATCTCGCTGATTAGCAAATGGGAAGGGTAGCGGTCATACGCCAATTACCATGTTTCTCTTTTATTAGTGTAGATTGGAACTAGATATTCAGCCTAGCTCTCCCACCTCTTTCCTAGATGCATTTGGCAATTATTTGTCCTGGCGGGGTTTCCCCCATGGCCTGGGCTCTACTCCCTTCTTTCTCCCCAGGACACACGTGACCGTTCCCAAGGCAAGTTCATGTGGGTGCCTGCACTGACGCCTCTCCCTCCCCTCCAGGTTCACCTGAGTCATCCCCCTCTTCTCCTCTGCATTTCCCCCTTTTCTCCAGGCCCTGGGCCCAGCCATCCTGGAACCAGCCTCTGCCCTGTCCAGCTGTGGGCCTACGAGGTGTGCTGGGTGAGCTGAAATGCCACCAATTCCAGTACTGGACACAGCAGCCACAGGAATTTATAACCCTGCCTCCTGGGACCAACAATGTCTGGGAACCGCTCCCACACTCCTGATTGATGGTGACAGGGGAGGAGGGGTATCTAGCTAATAGAAATCTGCTGAAGCCCTGTTGTTTACCATGTTTCACTCCAATCAGGCAAAGGCAACAACCTTCTGAAGAAGGTCTCTCCCTCTCTCTCTTTTGGCCAGGAGGGTGCTGGGGTGCCCAAAGGTGCTCTCTGACACTTTGGCTACTTAATAAACAGCTGAAAATCAATATCCCCAAAAGAAACTTCAGGGTGGCAGAAACTTGGTTTCCTTTATTTCTTAACCGTTGGCTAAGAGGGTTCAGACTGGTGTCAGTTGGCTAGTTAACCCGTGTCTCATGGTTTCTTAATTTTCCTGACACATGTGTTCTGTTCTTCCTCAACTACCTGCAAATTGCCCATTCTCACTTCTGAAAAATAATGTCCGCCCTTTCTCCTTTGTTCAAAATATATACTACATAGTCCAATCGGCCTGGCTCAGTAGTTGAGCATGGACCTATGAGCCAGGCATCAGCATTCATTTTCCTATCAGGGCACATGACAGTTTTCAGGCTGGATCCCCAGGGTGGTGCCCACGGAAGGCTGAGGATCAATGATTCTCTCTCATTGTTAATGTTCCTACGTCTCTTTCCCACTCCTTCCTCTCTGATATCAATAAAAAACTTGCTTTAAAAACTTTAAAAATGTCATATACCCAATGTTGCTTCAATGTGTTTGTAATTTTATGGCTACGTCAATTCTATGTGAAACCTACTTGCACATGCACTAACCCCTGATGTTTTCCTGTTAATCTCTGTGTGTTAATTTGTCTATTCGCCTGGCCTAGAAGAACCAAGCAGCCACAAATAAAGGACTTGTATGCCTGCATATAAGCAAAACCAATGGACATAAGATACTGGGGGGTAGGGGAGGCCAGGGGATTGTCAAGGGTGGGGGGAAAAAATTAGACATATGTAATACTCTTTGTAATACTTTAAGCAACAACAACAACAAAAAATGTTAATGAGGTATTTTACCTTCAAGTTTTGCACAAAGTCTTCTTAGTTTGATGTCTCTCACAGGCCATCTCACTAAGGATTGAGTGCTAAATTGTATCTTTTTAAATCAGGAATGCTGAGTCTGTATTTGCATTCCCTAGCATTTGATAAAATAGATTCATTGACACACTCAAGGTGTTCTAAACAATAACCAAAGTATATGTTACCTTGATAGATTAAAATAAAAACTCAGCTCCTCAAGTGCACTGCATATATTTCAAGGGCTTAATCATCACATGGGGTTGGTGGCTACCGTACTGGACAGGGAGGCCCTGACCATCTGCTATGTGCAGCACAGCAGGTACTACAAGGCTGAGTACCTTGTTTCCAGGGGTGGGGAGGGACTGCTGTTGGTGAAACTGGTGCCAGGTGAGATGTTGCAAGCACTGGTCAAGGGGAGACACTGCAAGGGTAGATGCTGCAGCTCTGTTTGGCTGTGTGGCAGCTGCAGCCACAATTAGGGACACAGCAGGGAACCTTTGTTTGGGCCCCAGTGTCCCCAACCTCAGTCCAGGGCTCACTAAGTTTTGTGCTGAGCAGAGGTCTCTGGGCTCTGCAAACCTCCAAGTGGGGTGTGTGTGGGGTGTGTGGGGTGAGGCTCCGGGCTCCCTAAACTGCTCCTTATATTTGATTTGCACCCATAGATGAGAAAGTGAATCATGCGCAGGTATCATGAATGTTTGTTTACCAGCTGTTGTCAAACTCTGGGTCAGGAACAATGGAACTACATCCTGCATATCAGATATGTACATTACTATTCATAACAGTAGCAAACTTACAGTTATGAAGTAGCAACGAAAATAATCTTATGGTGGGGGGTCACCACAACATGAGGAAATTTATTAAAGGGTCGCAGCATTAGGAATGTTGAGAACACTGGTTTAGACAGTTGTGGAACTATGGAACAAACCTTGGCTCACACTTATTGGGTCCTGTGGTCTCAGCTCTTCGCCCTGAATAACTCTGCTCAGGGGCCTTGTCTCCATGGGGAGCCCCTCCCAGATTTATTTTTAAACATATATACCAGACACACCCTCTTGGCCAGGTCCCAAGGAGGCAGGACACTCTTTGAGGTCCCACCTTTAGGGGTCTGAAGTGAGGGGGGACAGTGAAGACATTCCAGGCTCAGAGAAGGCCTCTGAATGAATAGGCATGAACACCTTCCCACCTCCACCGCCAACACAGGACAGCCTGCTGAGACCAATAACCCCAGGGGTAGGCTGCCCTGTCCAGCTCTCGGCTCAGGAGGCACTCTGAGAGCCTCTAGCATGGCTGGGTTCCTGTGCTCCTCACCACCCTTGATCACTGCACAGGCATAGTTTGTTTCTTGGGTGACCAGTTATTTCATTGAGGCTCAACTGGAGCCATGGTCCTGGACTTGCAATCTGCCTGTGCCTTTGTCTTCATTTTCAAGTTCATGAACTCTCTCTTCATGACTCAACCTCCCTCAGCATTCAGGTCTCTGAAGCAGAAGCTCCAGAAGAGCCAGTGACACTGGGTGGGGAGGAGTGCGGGTTATAATGAGGTGGCCTAGCCCCAATAAGGCAGGGCCACTGCCTCTCAACTTCTGATGGATCCTGTCAGTTTGTAGCCTTCAGGGATCTCAGACCATTCCTCTAGCTACCGGTTCAGCACTCCAGCCTCTGTGATCATCTCTAGGCTCCAGCTTGGAAGGGGGCTGATGTCATTGTTTCATATCCCATCTGTGGCACTTACCACAGTGCCTCAAGCAACTGGGGGAAATGAGAGCAAACCTGCCTGAGCTCCCAGGATCCCTGCTCACTGAATTCCTGTTTCCCTGTGTCCAGGGACATTTATGTCTCCATGGCTGGAGTTCTCTCTGAACTCCTCTCACCTCTCATCATGGACACGAGGAACCTACTCCAGTTTGGTGGCCCCTTGAAAAAGAAGCGTACCACAAGAGACACCACAGATGAGAACTTCCTTTAGGCTCTCTGTCTCCTTTGACACAACAATCAGTCAATATTTCATGAGGACTGAGCTGGGGAAGAGTTGGAGGGACAAATCCTGTGCACTGTACAGAACTGACCCCCCCAAGGCCCTACCCGCTGCCCTCATACCAAGCTTGAGACAGTGTCCTTTCCATCTTGATGAAATATTTCCCAATTGGCTCCTTTGCCCCATCTATCAAAAGATAGCATGGGGCTTTGTCTGTTGAGCAACTTTCTCCTAACTGCATTCACCTAATTTGCCTAGATGAAAGCATGAAGAAATTCATCCACCCACAGGTGTCATGAATGTGGAGTCTATGAAGAACTTCTGAACAAACTTGGGCTTGTGCTTCTGGAGCCTTGTGTACCCGGTTCTTCTCTCTTCCGTATTTTCCCAAACTCAGAGTATAGCCATCAGTCCCAGCTTGAGGAATCTCCTTGCCCCTCCTGGAACAGAGCCTCACAGGGACCAGGGGGAGCCTCTCCTCTCTCAGGTGGAGTCACACCCTGATCACCTGTCCTTCAATTCTGTAATGCCAGGTAGGTGCTGGGCCCAGTGCCTCCTTAGACATCAAGGAAGGAAAGGGCAGAAAGTTGAGAGGTGCCAATGGATGTCACCCAGGCTCCACACGGAAAGCATCTTCCTGCCCGTGATGGGAGGGAAGGAATTCCTTAAACAAAGAACCACATGGGAACCAGTGTGGGAATTCATAAGCGACGTCCTAAAATGTCTTTGATTGTAGGAGGAAAATGTCCTCTTTGGTTTATGGTAAGGCATAATTCAATGGGAAGCACTAGTGAAGGCTACAGAAGCTAGACTGTGAGCAAGGTTATACTGATGGATATTTCTAGGTCCTTCCCTTACTTTGTGTGCAGTCCTAAGCAGTGGGAACAGACTCTCAGGTTTCCATTAATATTAAAAGTATTTCAAGAAAAGGACAGCCAGGTCAATTTAAACGCTGTTTAAAAGTTGGTTTGGGGTAGCTCCTGTGTCTGGAACACCTCCATGTGCTACTGTGCAAAACATCCTGAGAACAGCCTCTCAGAGCCGTGTGTGTGTGTGTGTGTGTGTGTGTGTGTGTGTGTGTGTCACTGTGCAGGACTGGAAGGCTGGTTCCAGAGCCTAGGTAATGAGGCCACAAAGATATCCTGGTGTTAATCCCTGGGATCTGGGAATGTTACCTAATAAGGCCAAAGGGAGTTTGCAGATGGGATGAAGGCTTTGAGATGGGGACTGGGATTGTTAATTGTATGCCTTGTTTTCACAGCCCACAGGACAGGACAGCAGCCCAACCTAAACATGATTTCTGGGTGTGTCTCTGAGCTAGTTTCAAGAGAAGTTTAGCATTTGAAGTGGTGGACCCTAAAAGGATATCACCCTCCCTATGTGCACAGCATCAATGCACTGAGAACCTGACTAGAACATAAGGAGGAACTCACCCCTATATTCATGAATCACTGTAGGGTTGGGACATCACATCCCATCTCACAGGCCTCTGTCCTCACACTGGATCTTAAACCATCAGCTCCTCCGGTTCTCAGGTCCTTAGTCTCAGGCCAAATTAGACCAACAGTTTTCCTGGGCCCCCCAGCTTGCAGATCTTGGGGTTTCTCAGTCTTTGGAATCACACCAGCCAAGTCCTCATATCCTCCTGCTGCTCTGAAGAACCCTGACTAATACAGTGGATTACCAATGTGTGCAAGCAGAGTTGGGGACAGAAGATGAGCAGGAGATGGGACCACAGAGCAGAGATTGGAGTCATGTTGCTACAGCCATGGAATGCTGGCGACCTAGCAACTGGAGGAGCCAGGAAACAGACTCTCTCTGGAATCTCCACAAGGAACCAGCGCATCTCTCACCTTGACTTCTGCTATTCTAAGCCCCTGGGTCTTCTCAATGCCACAGAGCCTTTGCTTCTTTGAGCGCATCTCTCACCTTGACTTCTGCTATTCTAAACCTCTGGGTCTTCTCAATCTCACAGAGCCTTTGCTTCTTTGTACAATATTTTTCTCCTCACAATTTGAGAAGTCAGTGTGTCTTCACCTGGCACCATGTTTCTCATCCAACCTTGCTATTCGGTGTTTTTAGGTAATGTGTCCTCAGCCTTGAGCCAAGAGCTTCCTCACAAGCAGCACCATGGTGCCTAGTCTATGGTGGGGCATACTAATAAGCCCTGATAATAGCATCTGGTGTGGCAGGCAACACCTTCCAGTCTAGAAGAAGTTGATCGACAATGGGCAATGGGCTCACCGGGAAATAGAAGGGGTCAAGGAACCTGGTACTGAGCTGGAAGAGACAGAAGATGGGAAGGAAGTAATCTGGGAATTGCCCCTTCCCACTCAGCTGCCTTCCCTGAGGAATGCAGTCTTGGCACCCCAGGGGGATGTATAGTCTTAGGACCCTAGAGGCACAAGAGCCTGGATGTGGGGAAGGTACTTGCTGGGCTTTATGCTGTCCTGGGATGAAGTTTGAAGTGCTGCTTCCTTGCAAGCCCATGAGGTCCCCAAACTGTTGTGCCCGATACATCATCTCTTAAAAGAGCTAATACATTCAAGGGCTCTGCTTCAGAATAAAACCACTGCAAAGACAGAGGATGGAGCCATGCAGAGGAGCCATCCTCACTAAGGGGAATAAGAAGGAGTGGAGGGCAATATGCAGACCCCAGCTCTGCCATTGACACCCAGGAAATGGAGTGCCCGAACCTGCCTCAGTCAAGCTGTCTTTACCTTTGCCCACACCACACAAAGGGAAGTCCTGGGATAGCTCATCCAGGAGACACCAGGACTCCCTTAAGAGAAAAGGTAGGTATCCCTTGACTGGCTCCATTACTGCATGCTGTCCTGGGCTCTGTCTGACCTTACTTAGAGTATATGAAAGAGTTTGACTGTTTTGAAAGCATTTACTGATTGAATTTAGGGAGAGAGGGGAGGAGAGAGAAGGACGTGGAGGTTTTGTTCTGATTTCCTAAGCACTCATTATGAATTCCTGTATGTGCACTGGCCAGGCATCAAACACCCAACCTTGCCATACCAGGATGATGCTGTGACCCACTAAGCCACCCAGCCAGGGCAAGAGCTTCATTCTTGGGAAAGCTCTTCTTTCCAGGGTTGCAGGTGTATGTAGACTCCAGGTCAGTATGGAGTGGAATGTGTTGAGGCAGGAGAAGGAAGCAGATTTGCATGGAGGCCCCTCCCTCCTCTGAGGCAGGGGAGTGGATAAGAGAAGTGTGTGGAGCCAGGCTCAGGCTTGGGGTGTCAGAAGGCAGCATTGTTGGTGTACCTCCACCATGACCTGGCCTCTGCTCCTGCTCACCGGCCTCACTCAGGGCCCAGGTGAGGCCTCTGTGGAAGGGACCGTGGGTTCACCTTGGCCTGATTCTTTGCCTCCTCTTCAGGCTCACCAGGTCCCCAGCACTGCACCCACCAGTGAGTGCTTTTGCTGTTTTCAGGGCCCTTGGCCCAGTCTGCCCTGACTCAGCCTCACTCAGTGTCCAGGGCTCTGGGACAGGCAGTCTCCTCCACCTGTGCCAGATGCATTGATGATTTTAGTTGTTATGATCATGTCTCCTAGTAAAAAGAATGACCAGGCATGGCCCTAAACTGCTGGTTTATAAAATCCAAAAATGGCCATCAGTGATCTCTTATTTATTCTCTTGATAAAAATGTGGAAAAAGAGCTACACTGCCCAGGCCTGGGCTGCCATTACAGGATGGGGCTGATTAGTACTGTTGTTCTTCACATGAGTCATGGCACTACCCACTGCCGGAGTCCATTCATTGTCTTCACTAGCTGAGTTTAGACAGAGACCCCCCAAAAGCTAGTAGCCCTTGAAAGTCCTAGTAAAGGTCAGGGCTTGAAAGTCCTAGCAAAGGTCAGGGCTGTGCACCACCCAGTTAATCTAGGAACCACTCAGTTAATTTAGGTAATAATAGTTGAAGCATCCCCACCTTAGTTCCCTTAATTCCTTAGATACTTATGTAGATCCTTCTTGATTATTGTTAATCACATACTCCCAGAAATCTATTGATGGGCTAATCAGATACTTTGTCTATTCCTGGAAATTTTCTGCTGATCTGTGTGTCATTGAAACCTCCTTACCCTAAGGGCTACTCCAGATCAATAAAAGATTGGAGCGGCCTGACCAAGGAGGAAGTCCTTCGGGACTTGCCGCCTGGTCCCCCAATATTGCAAAATTATCTCGCATCTTTTTCTCTCATTTGCTGTGCGGCTCCTCTTTCAGATACCGAACCCTACTCCAAGCAGAACATGGAGTGAGTCTCACTCGACAATCCACAGTGGTGCTTGTTTGTGGGAACGTGAGACCAACACCTGCCCTGGGCTCACAGGCTCCCTCCTTGCTCTGAAGATGCTTCACCACCCCGAGCAGGTGCTCATGCAACATGGCTCTGAGGAAAATTCATCCTCTCTCTGTCCTTCCTCCTCTCACAAAGCATTGAGAGCACAGTTGTTTTCTTCAGATAGTGTCCTCTCTCACACACAATCCCAAAGCAAACTCTCCGTTACTGGCTGGTTGTCTTTACTTGTGTTTTGTGCATCCAGATGACCACTCATTCAACCTTTCATTGTAACAGCCACAAGGAGGCCCCTCGTGTGCTTATTGGGTAGGTTTCCCACAATGCTCTGGGAAATCCCCACTTTAAATCCCTTAGCCTCTTGAAGGGACAAAACCGAACTTGAAAGAACTTAGCAGAACTAAGCAGAAATGCACCCTCCTCCCTCTTCAAGGACGAAGCAGGGACATACTCTTCTCCCTCTCCTCTATCTTGTCTTGCAAGGCTGGGCCCTCAGTCCAAGCCGCTCCCCCGCGAGAGTGACCACAAGAATGCTGGTATTGTCCTAACTCTCCCAACCACCCACCTGAGTGGACCAATGAAGCTCCAGAAATGTAGTGACGGTCCTAATAAGGCTACAGTGGAGGACGGCTCCAAACTTCAGAATATGATGGTCACTTCCTGACCCTTATGCTGTAAAACCCTGACCAATCTCTGTAACTCACGCCACCCCTAAAGCCCACCCCAAATAGCTAGCCCTATATAACCTTTGTTGTCCTGGGACACTCTCTCTCGCCTCACCGCTGTGCCGGATAGAGGCTGGGAGCCAATTCTAGAATTGATCAATAAAGACTCGTTGCTTTTGCATCGGAGGAGGCTCCCTGGTGGTGGATTATTGGGGACCCCGAGCTCTGGGCATAACACTCTCATACCTGTGCAGACCACCTGGATTCAGTTCTCCACAAATGAAGTGGGAATGAGAATAAAGGAAAAAAATTTATTTCCTTCTCTTCCTTTCTCCCCTCCTTCCAATTTGATTTTCTGTCTTTTTATGCTCCCAATACTTCCCAGAACCTAGGAAGGTTTGAGGCTGTGTTTTGAGTTAAAGGTTCTGTGTCCTCTCAGAATCACCTCTGCACTCAGGTATCTAAAGGATGCTTCTAAAAGCAGCCCATGGCTGCTTGGATCTTGCAGAATCTGTGGGAGGTGGCCCCATTCCTCAGGGGTCCCCAAAGATTTCCGTGATGCTGCAACACATTTCCAGTGATAATCCCAGTTAAAGTGCATCAAACAGTACAAGTACACATAACTATCAGGCCAAGAATTTCAGGACTGTTGAAGGAAGCTGGGCCAAGGTGCCACAAGCCCTGATGTGTGACCTCATGATCCAAAGGCTGTAAGCCATCTCTGACTACCAGCCCTGCAGATGTCAGCTCTTAGAAATGACATGGATGATCACCCTACCTGGAAGTTAAGTCTTTGCTATAATTTTCTCCATTTAAGTCACTTGGTGACATTTTCCCAAGTACTGCTTTTTTTACCATCATGCTTTAATCGTCCAAGCTGCAACAGTGACCCATGTAAACCCTCTCCAGTTGTGTCACAGCGCAGTGGGAAAGAGTCCCTGTTAATGAAGACGCGGAGAAGATCCTGAGTCCCAGCCCCACATCTGTGTAAAGCTTGTCAGAGGGGTGAGCCTGCCTGTAGGGTGTGTGTGTTTGTGTGTGTGTGTGTGTGTGTGTGTGAGGGGGCGGGGGGCGAGCAATGTCGCTATGCTGGACACCAGTACGAACCAGAGAGTAATGGCTCTGCTGACCCTCCACCATGGCATCTGAGATTGGTTGTGGCTCCTGACTGTAATAGCAGGGCCCATAGGTTGCATGTTATTTCGATGTTCATAGGACTGTGGGAGCCCCCACTGGCCCTTCTAGTGTTTCTCCTCAAAGGTGGACCACCATTTCCTTTTAAGAAGGTAGTCACTATTTCATAAGAGGGACTATTACCAGGAGAACCAGGACAAGCTGTTGGGTGCTCAGGGTCTCTCTGATGAGACCTTGCTGGAATAAGAAGCACACTGTTCCCTGGGTATTTGGGGTCTCAGATGGGAGACATGGTCCCTGCATTTCTCAAGTAACACCATTGGACACCTGTTTAATTTTTATTGGATGTGGAAGAAGGGTCATTTTTGATGGAAGGGATTAGAAGTGCTTTAGGTGTCACTATGGCCAATGTACCCATCACTCTTCTCCCATAAGATTCAGTCAGAGACTCAGAACCACAGAGCATGACCTTTCATGTGTCACAGAACCTCCGTGTCAGGTGCCTCTCTCTTTATCATGTACTATTTCCGGATGTTTCATCTTTCTCCCTAGTTGGCATTCTGAAAGGAAATTATTATATTTCTTTGACCTGAAAGTATGGGTTTGGGAATAAATATTAGTGTGTTTAAATGTATTTGTTTAGCTCTATTGGTTATTAACTATTTTTGCAAGTGGTCCTTTTGCCTGCTCTGGCAGCCATCATGCTTAGCATGTCTACGTCACGTGTTATCATGTGGGCACACAGGTAGAGGATGGTGTTAAATGAGAGTGGTTACTCCTGCAGCACTGGCCCTGGGTCCCTGTGGTCCTGACAGAACAAGGCGCAATGAACGAGGACAAGGTGCAATTCCATGAAGGTCAGAGGTCTGCTTCCTGCAGGAAGGATGAGGATAACTGGAATGCGCCCAGGGCTTCCCACACTTTTCCCAGGAGATGAGGATTCAGTCTACTTGGTCCACAGGTCCAGCTGATGGATTTAAGAACAGGTCAGGGATTAGTACCATTTCACTGTTATCTCACACCAAAGACATTACTGTGGAAACTGACTTAATGGAGCACATACAGGTTTAGGCACTGACACTGAAGCCATGGTATCACATAGAATATTGTCACCGCCTAACATATCCAATTTACACGGCTCTGCTCCATCACAGATGTCTGACCTCCCTTAGCCAAGGTGTCACCACCCTTTGCTCTTCAGAATGTCTGTGCTGTGGTATGAACAATAATACAAACTTTGTGCCCTAGCTTTGTGGGAGCATCTTGATCCATAGGACTTCCAGTCATTACCTGAGTACAGTGCCATGTCAATCTGGCAAGGACCACTCGGTTCTGACTTGTCTGTTCTCCAAATCCAACTCTTTCCAGAAGAATACACCCCGCCAACCATCTCTCTGTGCATGAGGCAGATTTTGCCACCAGAAGTCACATGGCTCAGAGGTGAGGATTCCCAGTGGATCATGTAGGGGGTACAGTGAAGAACATGGTGTGCCCCATTTGAGATCCTGCCACACTCTTGGGAGAAGACCTGGGGTTAGGTTTCTTGCCAAGTCACCTCCCTGAATCTCAAACTCAGGATCCCACTTCCTGTTTTCCTCTCAGTGCAATCAGTCCTACTGAGCTCTCTCCATCATGGGTATTGTGACCTTCAACGTTGTGGGAAGTCATTCTGTCTTCCCTTGATCCCATTTTCTTTTCACCCACTTGCCCTCCTGCAATTGATTTTACTCAACGTCTAATGTCTCCTCAGGCAAGGCAAAGAGCTACCTCAGGAGCACTAACCCTCTGCCAAAACTACCTAGAAACAAGCAAAATGGTCCTAAGGGGAGGGTCTGGTCCACCTCCTGTGGCCGGTGACAGCCCATGCAAAAGGAAGTGGGATACAAAGGTAACTGGGCTCAGATGCATGTAGGAGTTATCGAGGGGCCAGGTACTGAGCTGGATTGGACTTGAAAGAGTAAGAGAAGCAGACAGAGCAGTGTCTGCCACCTCCCTCTCAGCTGCCTTCTCTGACTCTCAGGTTGAATCATCTTAGGCCATCAGGGGGCACCGCTGTCCTCATATGGGGAGGAAGTTTGCTGTGGTTTACCCCTGACCTGTATGAAGTCCTCACTGGTGTTTAACAGGAGATTCTCTTGAGTCTGTGTCTGCCACAGAGGTGTATGCCCTGTGTCTGCTGTGTCCCAACATTTCAACTTCCCAATATTTCTACTTCTGGAAGTGGCAATAACGGGCCCCGAGCATCAGACACTATGCAGATTGGGACAAGGGGGGCATGAGGACTCATTGCAACTGAGAGTGTCAAGGAAATGGCTGAGAAAGAATAAAAGAGTCCAGATTTGTCCATGGTTCTGGAGTAACCAAGCGATTGGATGTTTTCCGAGACAACCTCAGTCACTGTCCGCTCTTTCCTCCCAATGTCACATGAGGGAAGTCCTCAATTCCTCAGTCAAGTACCATGTTGATGCCCACAGGAGGAAAGACAAGGGCATCTGAGGTTGGATCCAGTCACCAGGTCTCAGTGTGTCCTGAGTAAGAAGAAACACTCAAACTATTCCCATTCTCTCAGGTTGGCTCGCCAGATTGTGTTCGTGGTCTTTTCAGGGTCCTGTGTCCTTGTCTGCCCTCAGGGTCTTGTGCCTTGTCCGGCACACCTGGAAAGTAGGTCACCATCTGCTTGCTGGAAGAAGTGATGGCACTGGGTTATGTGACCTGGTACCGTTTATGTCTCTGACATGGCCCCTAACCTCCTGATTTATGGGGTCACACTGGCCCTCAGGAATCCCTGAGCAGTTCTCTGGCCCCAAGTCTGGCAACACAGCCATGCTGACCATGCCTGGGCTTCAGTTGGAGGACAAGGCTGATCATTACTGTTGCTCACACACAAGGAGTGACACTCTTTACACAGTGGAGCCAGCTCATGGGACACTGGGAACTCAACTGGCCCTGTGCTCACAGGCTCCCTTCGTGCCCTGAAGATGCTTCCACAGCCTTCATTCACAATGGGCTGGAGAAACATTGCAGGAGCCTCTCTCACCATGGCATGCAAACCTTCTCTCTAGCTTATTCTTTTGGGACAGTGACGGTTTCCTCTTTACCTGTGTTTCAGAGTCCCAGAACATGCAACTCTTTCCACCTCTTCAACTGCAGTCATGGGGAGAAGAGGGCGAGCATGCATGGGGCCATTTTACCGCTCTCAGGAGAATCTCCACTTTAAGTGCTTTCATCTCTACCGCAGAGCAGAGCGCCTGAGATGGATTTTCTTCTACTGTTGCCCACTTCAATTCTGAGTGCCCAGGCTCTCTTGGCAGGATGGCCCTCCTCAGTGGGTGGTCCCTCTCTGGGCCCGTTGCTGAAAGAAGAGCAACTGAGAAAAGGGGACTGTGTTGCTGAGGGACTGAGGAGAGTCAGGTGCTCTCAGTCTTTTGGCATACCTCATTGTGACACCATATCCAAGGAGGCTGAGCAGTAAAGGTCTGGAGTTGCAACTCTGTTTCACGGAGAATGTCCTCTCCCTTAGAGCAATGGACTCCTAATCTGGAGGCGGTTCTCACAATGCCTCTCTCCCTATCACCTGGCCTCTTTCCAAAATGGCTCCTTTTTCCCCACAAGGGAAGAGATACCGGGTGTGTGTGTGCCCTCTTTGCAAGGACCCTCAAGGGGTCTGCGATACGTCGATGAGTTTCTACCTGGCACATATGTATTTCTGCTGTGTATATACAATGCCAAGAACTGTTTGGATGTCTCAATCAGCCTGGCAGAAGCACTGGAAAAACTGCACTGTGACTGATTCTTGCCATTTTTCCAGGATTTCCCCGGTTTTAGCACTGAAAGCGTATATCTTAGCAAGGTCCTCATTCTCAGGGAAATTAGGATAGGTGTTCATGGTGAAGATTAATTTAATGGTGATCTCGAGTGGGCTACGGGGTTCTGGGATTACACATTATTTCTGGGTGTATCTGTGAGGGTGTTCCTTGCTGTGACCGACATGTCACTGGCTGACTCAGTTTAGCAGACACATTGCCCTCCCGTGAGATTGAGCTCAAACAACCCGCTGAGGATCTGAGAAGAACAAAGGGCCAGGTAAGAAGGATCTGAGCCCCCCTGTGTCTCATGGATTGAATGGGGACATCTCATCTCACCTTCTCCTGCCCTCAGACTGAAATTTACATAATCTTCTTCCCTGGTTCTCAGGCCTTTGTAGTGAAATTGAGTGGCAACACCAGCTTTCCTGTCTCTGTAGCTTAGTGGGCAGCTCCTGGGACTTTCCTGCCTCAGTAATCAATAACCATGTGAGAACCTATTTTATATATCCAGGGTGGAGCAAAAGTAGCTTAACAGTTGTTCATGTGGAAAAGAATACCATGATTAATAAATAATAATACAGGCATAAACTCTGTGTTTCCCATACTCACAGCTGGAAACCTGCCTGTGCCCCATCCGTGTGTTTCTGAGTCAGGACAGACGGAGCCCAATGACAGAGCCGAGGGAATCAAGGCCGCCTTAGGGTGTCCTTACTTTCCTACTGCAGGAGTTACAGTGCTGAAGGCAGAGGAATCCTAGGACATCCCCCATTGCTGTGTGGGACAAAGGTAACAAGAACATCACAGGATGGCTGGGGTTAGGGCGATCCAAATCCTGCCCTTCTCGGGGACCACGGGCAGAGCTGGAGATTGGAAATTCTCCCTCAACCCCTTCTTGATCCCGCTCTGTTGGGAGATGCTTACTGGCACTTCCAGAAAAGGAATTATCCTGACACAATCAACATTGATACAAACAGTAAACATTCTTTGTGTCCCACTTAGGAATGGCTCAGCATGCAGCTAATGAGACTCTACATAGCAAAGGATAAAAACGAAAGTACCTTTCCCAACTACAGGCCCTTGCTGACCCCTTGCGGCCTTAGATAGTGAATACCGAGCACCATGCTATGCTCCTACTCCTGTCCTCCCTCCCCAGCTCATGACCAGGGCCCGGGCCCCTCTGATCCAATTCATGATCCTTTAAAGTCCGCCAGAAAGGCTTATGTTGGGCAAAGATGTGTCGCCCATGGTAAAGCGTTTCTTCTTTGAAAGCAAGGATATACCTTCGCACAGACCCCAGTCCATTTTGAGATGTGTCAACAGCACCCTCTCCTTAATGGTTTCCCCACCTTGGTAGGAACACCTTGGAACTTAGAGGGGATGGAAGCCACCTCTGATGCCCAGAGAAGACCTCTGACAGAGCATGGAACTATCGACTCCCCACAGGTCTCTGGGTAATGAGAATCCCATGGAGCTTGGCCTAGAGGTTAGCTCATGTCAGCTATCCACAAGCCAGTGAACCATGACGATCAGGGTTGCTACCTTCTGGGTCTAGTTCCACGGCTTCTGGTTTAGCAGTCATGGCAACTTGAAAACGTCACCTGTCTTCTGTGCTGACAAGGGTAGGTGTCTGAGAAAATTGCAATGTCAGTGACTACCCAAGTCAAAGGTATTGAGAAGCTATGGACCGGGAGCTAACATCAGGCCGCTGTCCTCCTGAAGTGTACACAGCCCCTGTCCCCTGAAAACGTATAACATGTCCTTTTTCTTTCCATTTTTTTTTCATGGCAGTTATTTTTTAAAAATCTTTATTGTTGAAAGTATTACATATGTCTGTTTCCTTCCCCCCAGCGACCCTTCCAGGCTACTCCAGCTCCCTTCCCCAGGCCCTGACCGCCCCCATTGCCTGCTTCTGTGGGTTGTGCATACATTCACACAAGGTCCTTGGTTGGTTATGTCTCAGCCATCACCCACTCACCCTCCCCTGCCTTCCCTGTGAGTTTTCACAGCCTGTCCATGCTTCCATGTCTCCGCCTCCATGATTTTTAAATCAATGTATTTTGTTCATGAGATTCCAAATAAGAGTGAGATCACACGATACTTGTGTAGTTCTGGCTTGCTTATTCCCTGAGCATAATGCTCTATAGGTCCACCCATGCTTAGCAAATGAAAGAGTTCTTCCTTTTTTTCTGCTGAGTAGTATTCCATTGTGTCAATGTACAGCAGTTTGTTTGTCTTATCCACTCACCTGTTGATAGGCACTTAGGTGCTTTCCAAATCTTAGCAATTGTAAATTGTGCTGCTATGAATATAGGGGAACATGTATCCTTTCTGATGTGTGTTTTGGGTTTCCTAAAATATATTCCTAGAAGTGAGATGGCAGGGTCATATGGGAGTTCCGTTTTCAATTTTTTTATGGACATGCCATTTTGTTTGTCATTATGGCTGCACCAGTCTGCTTTCCCATCATCAGTGTGCTAGGGTTCCCTTTCCTCCACAACCTTGCCAGCACTTGTCATTTGTCGATGGTACCCATTCTGACAGGAGTGAGGTGATTCCTCATTGTCCTTTTAATTTGCTCAATGTCCTTTGGGTTTCTGGTATGTTGAAGGTGCTCTTTACATATTGACCTTTATACTCTACGTTCATATTTAGGGTTTTGTAGTAGCTAATAATTAGATTTGCCTCATAATTTTTGTTGAGTTCAAAGATCCATTTATTTGACTTATGAAGAATAATTGATGGTCATTCCCTTTTTGCTACTTTCTAAGCACAACAAAATGTAGTTTGTGTAGACGTTATTCCTCAATTTCTTCTTTCAACAGATATTTACACGTGTGCCTTCTGAGTGCTAAGTACGAGAAACACCATATTTTATTCAGCAATGAGTTTTGTGGTAAAGACAACAGATATTCAAGGAAAAGAAAGTAAGTACTATTATGCACAAGAATGTTGAGAAGGAAAATAAGGGTGGTAATTTAGGCGGAATCAGTGGGGGCACTTGAAAACGCTTTTATTCATAAAAAATCAAGGGAACCAAGGGTATTAGCTAAATCTTGAATGTTGGGGATGTGGCAGAGGTGCGTAGATCTCGAGGGAAT
The DNA here is from genome assembly GCF_964212035.1 of Myotis nattereri. Classification (NCBI taxonomy): domain Eukaryota; kingdom Metazoa; phylum Chordata; class Mammalia; order Chiroptera; family Vespertilionidae; genus Myotis; species Myotis nattereri. Next base: position 16,102,582 of record NC_138094.1, on the reverse strand, counting down.
ATTTTAGACCCAGAATATGTGAATGGCTCTTCTGGCTGTCACTCTGTATCAGGGTCCCTGTGTGGCAGAAATTTTATTGGGATTTGTTTACAAAAGTAATACCAAATTTTCCTTCTGAAGTTGTTTATGTGCATCAGTTACTATCCCATCAGTTATGTTTACACAGCCAATTTGACTTTGGGACATCAGCGAATTTAAGCACTTATAATAATGAAAATGCTACGTTTTAAAATGTTATATTCATAGACCCATTTAAGTAAAAATAGCTGAGTGATGTAAACATACGATAGATTATGTAATGATTCTATTTCATAATAGAAGAGATGAAATCATTTTAAACTGTAAGCAAAGAATGCAATTCAAATGGAGAATTTTTACTTCTGGCATTTTAAACCAGAGAAGTAATAAAAATAATACAGACTATAAGTAAAATAAAAAAAATCACTCTGAACGAATGATTCAATACTTTATTTCCAAGCTAGTACACACTTGTTGACCACCTGGGCACACTTTAAAATGAATAAAAGCTGACAATGCAAAAATGAAGAGAGGGCAATGCATGTAATCTCTCATCATATGGGAGACATGTAAAACTTTGCTTATTTCTAGGGGGCATTTGCATAACTTTTAATAATCAATATATATGGCCCACACTTTTTCCTCCACCTTAGTGGTTTCCTGAGTCCCCACCCCATCTATTTAGCAGCTCCAGCCAAGCTGTTTGTAGCAGCTTTTCCATATGCATGGCCTGGCCTGGCTCAGGCTTCAGACTCTCTAACACCTCTCAAACAAGCAGCAGCTGGCATCAGAAAAAAATGTTAAAAACAACCCAAGATCCAGCACTAGCAGAAATCTGCATTGCTTCATGCTGGGTCTCTCCAGGGCATTTCCAAGCCCAATGAAAATAGCAGCTGGTGGTGGGCACGGTTGGAAGGTGCTGTGCCCAGCTTCACAGACCCCTCTCTTGCAGGATACAGGGTGTCCCGTGCCTCTCCCATTCAGTGGTACCAGCATTGTGAATGAGAAGCCTCCATGCACAGGCACCAGGACAGGAGACCCAGCTTCTTCTACTGGTTCTCTGACTACAGTGTGGCAGCATCTGGCAGGATTGCTGAGGTAGAATGTCGCTGGCCATGCCAGCATGCAGCTTCCTGTGTCCGCCTGCTGCTGGGGATTCTATTCGGGTCCCTGTGCTCTCCTAACCCAGGTCTGTTTGCCCTACCAGATCTTCAACAAGGACCTGTGGCTCAATGCCCTGAAGAACTATGAGTGGGCGATGGCCCCCAGTGAGCGGACAGGACGGGTGAGGAGGGGCCGCCTGGGTCTCCCCCGGTGTGCTGCCAGGTTCCTGGGCCATTGCTTTTCTATCAAAGGGACCCCTGGATGCTGGGAGGGATACAGCCTGTGACACCAGGGCCGCAGGGTGTGTGCCTGAGACAGGAACTACCAGTACAACAAGGGCAGTGCAATTCCAGCTCAGGCAGGGGGGCTTAGGCAGGAGGAGGGAGTGTGCATGTCCACTGTCACTCAGAGTCAAAGCAGATTCCTTGAGCCACTCCTCTGAGCTCTCCCTCTAGGCCGCCCACAGCACCTTCAGGCCTTGCCACCTGGCCCTCAACAGGGGCTGCCATGACATGTTCTTCCTATTCTCCTTTCCACAGGTGTCTGCAAATCCTCCTCATGCCGTGGCCTAGGCTGCTGCACTGCCACGCCACATTGCCCTGTTGCTGCTCACCACCATCTCCTATTTCCTCAAGGTCTCCTCTTCCTCCTGGGGCCACTGGGATTGGCCTGCTCCTTATCAGTATCTTAGGGGGCAAAGTGTGGGCCACAGAGCTGGAGGAATCCTTGTTTTGCAGCCTTGTCAGAGGTTCTTCAATCCTTTTATCCATTTAGGTTTTCCAAGGAGAATACCTCATTTGTGTACCCTCCCTAACTGGAAAACAGGGCAGCATGCCCTGAAGCAGAAACACAGTGCTTCATTTTGTATACAGTTCACTTCAAAGACTTTATGTACGTATGGTCATAGACACCCTGGGAAATCTGGGCCATGAATATAACTCACCATCCAAACACATTGCTTTGTATGTTTGTAGTAAAGTCAGACAAATTCAATTTTGTGGGAAACTTTATTCTGAAAATTTTAACACAACAAGTATTCAAATTAAACATTTAAGTATATTGTAATTAAATGAACACCTATGAAAAAACCTTGAATAATTCAAATTTTGCATTCTATAAAGAAATTTCATAAAGGGTCGATAATTCTTGCTTCTTCCCCATCCCACCGTTTGCTTTTAGTCATTCTTAAATAAAAGAAGGCAATGTCTTTACAAATTAAATGTCAACCAAACCTTAGCATTATTTTTTATTTCAGTGTTTACTTCCTTTGTCACAGGGGCTTCCCCTATGACTCCTCCAGAGGAGCCCAATAGTTTAGCTACTGCACTGTATGATTCACTCTCTCCTGCGTAGATGGTGAATCCTATGATCCCCGCCAGCACCACGCTCAGGACCTCTTACAGGGGTGTCCCATCGGCTGTTGCAGTAATTGTTAATCCCCCTCCATCATATCCATCTCGTCTGCGGCTGTAATAATCATCCCAGCGACTCCTTCCACCATAAGTCAGAGGGGCCCTCATGTTGGTGGTGCTCCACCTGAGCTTCCTGGAAAGTCAGTGACCAGATAACAATACTTTAACATCTTAAGGAATAAGTTTAAGTCAGTATGACATGACCCTAGTAAAGCCTTACATAGTTGGAAAACCTATGCTTTTATACATACACCTGTGCTAAAAATATGTCAGTATTGCTGAGGCAAGAAAGGGAGCTTACATTTATCTAAAATACAGCTGAAGAATAATGTTTTAACTGAAATAATTGATTATGAATATATGTGAAGGCACATTTTCTGGAAACAGGCTGAAATCCTGACCTTCGTATTATTTCTATGCTTCACACTATCAAATTATCCTTCTGAAAAAGAAAAAAGTGAAAAGAACCCCCTGGATGTTGTGCCTAAGTGTGTCGAGCACCAGCCTTTGCACTGCAGGATACCGGGTTTGACTCCAGGTCAAGGGCATGACCCTGATTTTCAGGGTCCATTCCTGTCGCTGGATGGGAATTGTACATGAAGAAACGAAACAAAGTATCTCTCTCACATTGATGTAGAGTTCTCTCAGCCCCACTCCCTCCGTACCACTCTCCCGAGGTCAATGATATATATCCTCAGGTGAGAAAAAAAAAAGAAAAAGAAAATGTTGTACTTTGTTTCATTAATAAAGACAATAAATGAGTGTGATCCTTCACCCCTGAAAGAATTGCACTGTTCCAAATGAGCTGCTAACAAAAGAAAACAAGACCTCCCAGATAATACAAAACCCATACTGCATATAGTCCTCCCTGTGGCAAATGGAAGTAAAATTAGAGTAAATCACAAGGCGGCCTGTTAAATCCAATCCTGTCACTTACACACAGTCTGTCTGGACACTTACCATAGCTCTCATAGGAACCTCTGTAATAGCCTCCAGTTCGATATTCAGAATAATATCTACCAGGACTGCTGCCACAGCCATCACAATCACTACGTTAAAAAAACACGGTATTAATTTTGTCCAAGTTAACAACTGCAGTGTGCTACTAGATAAAAAGAGAGAAGCCTTTTAAACACCTGTGTCTCCTACAGGAGTGCTCATCTCCAGAACCTGAAAGGCCATGGTCACAGTGTGCACCCTCCCTAGATGGTGGGCCATAATGCTTCCTGACTCGGGAACCTGGATCACCTCTGCCGGAATAACTGAAGGAAATAAAGCAGAAGTATTTTGAAATCACCTTCTAAGATACAGAACAGGGACACACTCTGACTACACAGATAGGAAAATGCCAATGGGCAGAAGGCTTCAAGAGACATTTCTCCAAAGAAGATACACAAACAGCTAACAAGCTCATGAAAGGATGGGTCATTAGGGAAGTGCCAATCAACTAAAATGAGATACTTTATTCCTAAGTAGGTTCCAATGTTTGAAGAGGAAAACATCAGGAAATGTTGGGGATTTAGAACAACTGGAATCCTGTGCACAAGGAACAGAAAGGTGACAAGGTCTGGCTACTGTTGGAAATAATGGAAATTAGGACTCTGAATATACTACATGCTACTTAGTCGGTCAATGGTAAATATTTAGTGTTATGATAGATGAATTTCACCTCACCAACAACAGTACCTAGCATGTATTAGGTGTCCTTATGTTTTGTTGCCGGTTACCTATAATTAGTAGTGCCATCATCATTTCTTGGAGACAAATGGTAATTTCTCCTGGAAGGGGTTTTCTCTTTGCAAGGAACGCCTGCATAATTCTCTCTCACACCTGACAGCGGTCCTGTAAATGACAAATACTTACGTGAGGGTATCACAATGGAGATCAATGTTTTAAGGAAAAAGCAACTATTCAAAGCACCACTTTATTTCCTCTTTCAATGAAAATGTTTACATTTCCTCTAAGACTCCAATAAGCTCATGGTTAAATGCACTGTAGAATGTTATTCTGGAATGTATTATCTTTTGACATCTTGTCCTCCCTCTATATCTTCCTTAATTTCTTAAATTACCATCGGTGGGAAAAACCTGTCCACTCCTGAACAAAGTGCAAGCAATTTCCATGATGTCCACATACATATTTATCAGTGCCTTCCTATATCTTGACACGCATTTGTCAATTTTTCTCCTTCTCTACTTTGCACTGTCTTTCTCACAATCTCTTGTTGACATTACTAAAAGATTCTTAATCGTCCTGCTACACTCACTCACCATGCACTTTCACTTATGAACTAATAATTCCTTCATTATGCAAGTATTGAATTATTAGCTTCTCGGTGAAAACACTTTCCATTGCTCCCGGAAGTCCATAATATGCCAAGTAATGCACATGCAATTTCAAAATCAACTTCCTCACTTATCTAAGAACATTTCATGGTGTACTTTCAAAAACATTTTGGACAGAGGACAAGCCTTGTGCTCTTGTTGTGCACTTGGGTATATCTATATATCCTATCTAATAAAAAAACAATATGCAAATTAACCATCACTCTGTCACAAAGATGACAGCAGCCACAGAGCTGGGGCAAGGAGGAGGCTTGGGTTTCCCCAGGTGATGGAGCAAACCAAGCTTCCCATCTGCCCTTGCTGGCCATGGGCTCTGCTCAAGGCTACAAAGTTTCAATTATAAACTACCCCCAAAAAAACAATAAATCCCCCATAAACTAAAAAAAGGAGAGTCTGGGAGCTTGGGTCACCAGCGGGTTAAAAACAGCCCTCAGCCCCTCACCCCGGCTGGCCAGGAATACCAGCAGGATCCTCACCCTGATCCGGGACACCCTTCAGGGCAAACTAGCCAGCCCCTACAGGTGCACCAGGCCTCTGTCCTATATAACAAAAGGGTAATAGGCAAATTAACTCTATCAGGAGAACAACTGGAAATGACTGATCACTATTACACACGCTGACCACCAGGGAGAAGATGTTCAATGCAGGAGCTGCCCCCCTGGTTGTCAGTGCACTCCCACAGGGGGAGCTCTACTCAGTCACAAGCCAGGCTGATGGGGGCCAGCACAGTGGTGGTGTTGGGAGCCTCTCCAGCTTTCTCAGCAGTGCTAAGGTCGTCCTACTGCAGCTTACGCCTTCTCCCTGCTGGCAAGTGGACATTCCTGAGGGCTCTCGGGTGGCCAGAAGGATGTCTGACTTCCAGCTGAGGTGGACATGCTAAGCCAGCAGGTGGACAACCCCCGAGGGAGTCCCAGACTGCAAGAGGGTACAAGCTGGGCTGACGGACCTCCCCGAGTGAACAAATTTTTGTGCACCAGGCCTCTAGTCTACACTAGTAAAGGACAAACTTGCAAATTGACCGTACCTTCACTACACCTAAGCCATGCCCACCCGCCAATCAGAGTGACTATATGCAAATTAAACCAACCAATAAGGCAGCTGGCAGCCATGGAGCTGAAGCGAGCAGGAGGCTTGGTTGCCCCAGTGATGGAGGAAGCCAAGCTTCCTGCTTGCCATGACCGGATCTGAGCTCCACTCAAGGCAACAAATTTTCAATTATAGAAGATAAATAAATCCCAGATTTCTGCTTAAGCTGGCCGTGGCCTCGGAGCTGGAGCGAGCAGGAGGCTTGGGCTGCCCCTGGTATGGAGGAAGCCAAGCCTCCCGCCCGCCCTGGCTGGCTCTGAGCTACACTCAAGGCTACAAATTTTCAATTATACTAGGTAAATAAATCCCAGAATATAAAAAAAACAAAGACAAAAACAAAAAAGAGGAGAGGCTGGGAGCTTCCATCGCCAGGGTCTTGGCCAACCTAAAAGCAGCCCTCAGCCCCTCACCCAGGCTGGCCAAACCTTCATGGCGTTAGGGTATCCACTGGGGTGGGGCTTGACCAGCCTGAAAGAGCCATCAGCCCCTCATCCAGGCTGGCCAGGCACTCCAGTGGGCACCCCCACCCTGATGGGTGTGTGACCTGCTGCAAACAGCAATCATCCCCTCATCCAGGCTGGCCAGGCAGCCCAGTGGGGACCCCAACCCTGATCCAGGACACCCTTCAGGGCAAACCAGCCGGCCCCCACCTGTGCACCAGACTTCTATCCTATATAGTAAAAGGGTACTATGCCTCTCAGCACCGGGATCAGCTGAGCCTCGAGGCCTCCCGGCACCGGGATCAGCGTGACAGGGGGCAGCGCCCAAACCCCCTGATCGCCCTGAGGCTCTGTGTGTGACAGGGGGCGGGGCCATAACCTCCCTATCCGCCCTCTCTGTTCGTGACAGGGGAAGGTGCCCCAACTCCCCAATCAGCCCTGCTCTGAGCCCGACCAGTGGCTGCACCTAGGGATTGGGCCTGCCCTCTGCCACCCGGGAGCAGGCCTAAGCCAGCAGGTTGTTATCTCCCGAGGGGTCCCAGACTGCGAGAGGGCACAGGCCGGGCTGAGGGGACCCACCCTCCCCCTCGAGTGCACAAATTTTTGTACACCGGGCCTCTCTCTACATATAAAAGACTGAGTGACTGTATGTCTTTGTGACCATCAGACCCACAGCCAGTATACATGATGTGCACTGGCAATCTACATTTATAAAAGGCAAATATGCTAAGTGTCCATCTGGGTAATGACATCATGTAGCAATGCCCGGCTTCCTCTCCCCAGCAACTCACCTCCTTGCAGTTTCTTCAGTCCTGGAACATGACTTGGTTTAGAGCCAGGTGGGAATATTTTACACTAACCAAATGTCTGTGAAGCATTTTCCCGTGTGTCTTTTGATCCTCACAGAAGTCGTGGAATAGGTAGATGGTAGACTCGGTGGTATCCTATTTTCTCTTCATTAGCCAGAAAACAGAGATTTAGAAAGCTGAGAAACTTGACCTGACTGAAAATAAGGAAGAAATGATGGAACTTGTAAATGACTTCAGGTTTTCTCACTGTGAAGAATATAGTCAAACACTGCTGCAGTTAAATGGTTTACTCTTTGTTCTCCCTGGGTGAGCTACAATAATAACCTGCTTTGTGTTGAAATTTACTGCTGTGTTGCTCACAATTACCTGAAAGAGAAGTTGCGCTGCTTCACTGGGTTGGAAAAAATTTAGCTACCTTAGACAGCAGGTCTAATTAAGCAAGTTTACACCCTCTCACTCTCTCTCTGTCACTCTAGGTTGACCTGCCCACGTGCGAAACATATGCAGCTCTTGCTGGCGCCAATGGTATGCATGTGTTTCAATTTGTCATGGTCAATCCTGAATTTGGTTGACACTTCTATTATAGAGAAAGGGCAAATAGCGGCATTACAATATTTCTTCTAATTAATTCCTTAGTATTACTTAGTATTTCCTTAGTATTAATTAATTAGGGCCACAAGTATTCTAATAGTGGCAAGATGTCATCTGTGAATAGTAAGGTTTTATTGGGCCAAAAGCCTAAGGGACCATTATGAGTCGTTGCTATGATGCACACTGACCAGCAGGTGGCAGATGCTCAACACAGGAGCTTCCCCCTGGTGGTCAGGGAGCTCCCAGAGTAGGAGCCTTGCTCAGGCAGAAGCCAGGCTCATACCTGGAGAGTGCAGCTGTGGCAGCAGGAGCCTTCGCTGCCTATGCCACAGTGCTACCAATTGGTGGTGGCAGGTGGAGTGGGGCTTGGATGAGCGGGAACACAGCACCTGGCTCCAGCTTGGGCTCCTGCCCACCTGCCTGCCGTTTTGTGCACTGCTACATCCCTCAGGAGATGTCAGACCTAACCTGGCATTCCCATATCTCCCAAGGGGTCCCAGATTGTGTGAGGCCGCAGGCCAAGCTGTGGGATGACGCCGGTGCTTGAATTTCATTCACCGGGCCTCTAATCATTTCATAATTTATCACCCATTTAGCATGGTTCTCTTCTAATGCTGAATAATTTAAAGTAGAAACTGAATTTTGGTAATGATGGCCATTGAGATTTAACTGCTCTTTAGCGGTATTATTTAATGGCTTATATGAAGGGCACTAATCTCCTTCAAATATGAGAAATATTACATTCCCATAAATATTACTATGTTCCAGTGCTAATTCTTTCCACTAATGCCCCTAAGTGAGCCTTTCACTAATTTTCTTTGCTCACTAGCTCATCCAAAATTGAAATGGGCAGGCTGCTTGTCTATATTCAAGTGCAGAGGCATATTCTTCTTAACTACACTGATGCTCTCAATACTTTCAATTTTCCAACATAATTTATAGTGAGGGTCTCTATGTTAGATTTTAAAACATCTCTTTACTAATATGAATAAGTCACTTTTACCTGATTTCTTCACAACTATGTGCATGCAATGATTTGGAACTGGCAATGCCTGACTCTTTCAAGTGTGCCTTCCCACCCTTGTTTTCATTAAAACACCATCAGAACCCACATTAATCACTTTTCAGTCTGTTAAGAAAATGCAGACCGTCGGCGGGTTACATTGGACTCGAAGTACATCATTTTGTGGTTACAGTGCCATCCTCTGAGTATTTATTTTAAAAAAACTTCCACCATTTATATGTATTTACATATGTGCTTTATGTTTTTTTATTATTTACTAGAGGCAAGGTGCACAAAAATTTGTGCACTGGAGGGGGGCCCCTGAGCCCAGCTTGGCCCCTATCACATACTGGGAGCCCTCAGGGGATGTCCTACTCCCTGCTCCATGCTCCCTTTGGCCTAAGCCACAGCCTGGCCTCCCTTTGTGGGCGCCGACCGGACTTATCAGGCAAAGATATCAGCTCAATCACCCCGCTGTTGCAGCCACTGCCAGTCAACCTCAGCCACCAAGGTGTTTTCATCAACACGGACTCCAGTCCCTTTACTATGAAAAAAATGACAACTTTTATTAGGCATTCTCAAGATGTGTCTTTCATAGGATATGACATTTCTTTCTTTCTTCCTTTTCTTTCTCTTCCTTCCTTCCTTCCTTCCTTCCTTCCTTCCTTCCTTCCTTCCTTCTCACCTGAGAATATGTTTCCATTGATTTTTCAAGAATGTGGAAGAGAAAGGGAAAGACAGAGAGAAACATCAAAGTGAGAGGAACACTTTGATTGGTTGCCGCCTGCATGAGCCCTGACCTGGGCCCAGGCCAGGGAGGAGCCTGCAACCTATGTACATGCCCTTAGCCAGAATTGAACCAAGACTCAGCAGTGGGCAGGCCAAGGCATTATCCACTCCGCAAAACCAGCAAGGATACGATATGACATTTCTTACCCCTCCAGCAGTGGACCTTCCTTTTTTCTCCAGGAGTGCGGTAAAAAACCCTACATCACCTATTTTGATTCTTATTACCCAATTTACTAAGAATATTACCAGTGGCATAGAGGGAGCTTTACCAATGAGCAGTCAGAAAAGGTGTTTCCTCTGGAGTTCACACCAATTGCCGGCTTGGTCCCTGCCCAGCCCTAATGCCTGTGGTCCAGTCATTAGCTCTGGGAAGGGGACCACCAACTCCTTCAATCGTCTGCTCAGACCCTGCTCCCCATGATCACTGGCTCTGCCCCTGCTCCCCGCCATGGCCAGCTGCCTCCCTGCTCTCCGAAATTGCTGGCTCTGCACCTGCACAGGGCTAATGCCTCTGGCCGGGGCATTAGGCCTGGGCAGGGGACCCCCAACTCCGAGGATTGCCAGCTCCACCCCTACCAAGGCCTAATGCCATGGGCAGGAGACCCCATGCTCCCCTCAATCACAGGCTCCTCCCCTGCTCAAAACTAACGCCTCTAGCAAAGGCATTAGACCTGGGAAGGCACCAATAGTACCCCTGCAATTACCGGCTCCAGCCCTGCCCAGGCCTAATGCCTCTGGCAAAGGCATTAGGCCTGGGCAGAGGACCCCCAGCTCCCACCATCGCCAACCCCTCTCCTGCTCCCCACCATCGCTGGCTTACCCCCTGCAACACCCAAAATCCAAGCTCCGCCCTTGCCCAGGCCTAACGCTTCTGACCAAGGCATCAGGCCCTGGCAGGGGACCTCTCAGCTCTGATTGCAGGCTCCAATAGCCTATAGCCATTGGGCACCTACTTATGCAAATTAACCGCCATCTTTGTTGGTGGTTAATTTGCATATCATGCTGATTAGCCAATGGGAGGTTAAGGGAAGATACTGTCAGTTACCCTGTTTGTCTATTATTAGATAGAATTTAGCACAAGTAAAGGTCAGGAATCGTTATTTCCCTTTTAATTTTTTACTTTTATATTTTATTTTTTTTTATTGTTTCACCTCATTACTGCTGTGTATGTGTGCTCCATGTGAGTGATGTAGATGCTTATCTAGGTGGGTTCTGACTTACGGCAAAAATCATTATGACGTGCTGCAGGAATAGATCTTAAATGTAACATGAGGACCTATTGTACTTATATTCTCCTGATTAAGATGTCGTTATTTCGTCTTCATATTTCCTCATTAAGTACATGATTGTTTGAAGCACAAAGTATATCTTTATACATCTATGTGATTCTTAGACTATTAATTCAATAAGAAATAAAAACTGGGTTAGGGGGAAGCTGGGGAGTTCAAGTGGAGAAAACAAAAAAAAAAAGGACACATCTCTAATACGCTTTGAAATACTTTAAGGAATAAAAAAAAAATTTAAAAATGAAAGCCTTATCCTTATAAAAAGATCTGGCCTTATAATTAAATGGCCTAATACATTTTAGAGTAGGGCACCTTTCCAAAGTATTCTCAGAAGAACATGGCTTGAAATGCAGGGTGTATCCTTTAACACCCTATTGGAAACAAGAGCCTTAGTTGGGCTCCATCATGATCCAAACAGAGACAGAAACAGCAAGAGACATGGCAGGTTTCTGTTACTATATTCCTACTGAGCATCCCTCAATGCACATTTCCTGATGGTGCTATTGATCAGAATGTGCACTCACAGGACATTAGGACCTTCATGCACAACTCCATCCTGAAACCACATGAAAGAGAAGCCTATTGGACAAGAATGTTAGCAGGGACTTTACAATGCAGAGGGATTCTGAAGAAGATTGAAAAAGGTGGCAGAACCCTAGCTAGTTTGGAACAGTGGACAGATCACTGGCCTTCAGCCTGAAGGGCTCAGATTTGATTCAGGTCAAGGGCACTTGCCTGGGTGTGGGCTCAATCTCCTGCCTGGGGCTTGCAGGAGGAACTGATCAAAGAATCGCTCTCATCACTGATGTTTCTAACTCTCACAAGCTCTCCTTTCCTCTCTGAGATAAGTACAAATATATTTAAAAGAATGGTGGCAGAATCATTGATGATGCAGGGACATGCTCCCAGGAACAAACTGATATTCCAACTAAAATACAGAACAACTTCCTGAATAATCAATGGAAAACTCACAGGAGAGAACCCTGACACCCGAGGACCAAAGGTGGAGGCCACATAGACACTGGTACGAGGAGAGGAGGCTTGAAGGGGCGGGCCTGACACCCACAGAAAGCAACTGAAGTCTCGGAGAGATATCTCAGCTGTGGAGGACTGCCACTGAGAACTCTGGGTCTAATCCCCAAGCTGCGCCTCCTAGCAGAGAGCACCAGAACTGAGGAGGGTACCCATATAACCTGTGGATGTGAATAGCAGCAGGGCACTGTCTGCCAGGGAGAGACAGCTAGAAATTCAGGTTTCCTCTTAAAGGGCCAGCACACAAATTTCCCTGTGGAGCCACACAGCTTGTGCCCTGGCAAAGGGAGGGGGAAGTGGACTGGAGCTGTGAGGGAAAAAGCCAGAACTGGGGAGTCAAGGGTTCCAGCACAGAAGACAGACACTTCAAGTTTCCTGGGAGGAGTCATTTCCTCATGCAGCAGAGAAAATCTTTCCCATGCAGACATTTGCCTTTCCTGGAGGAGTGACAATTAACACACACTACTGGGAAACACCTTGCCCGGAGGACACTTAAGAGATTATAAATAAAAATAAACCTCCACGCAGAGGCAACTGCCCCACCCTGTTGAAACAAACTCTTGCTATAACCTGAGGACCATTGCCTTGGAAGCAAGTTAAGTTGGAATCCTATCAGTCTATAGACAGAGGAGGTCTCTGGAGGCTTTGAGTCTTTGCCTGACCTACTTAGTCAGAAACATCCTTTAACAATATTCTGCACTAGAGACTGAGAGGCACAGAGGATCTACCTAACTTGTCACCGCAAACCCACACAGAAAGCCAGAAAGAGGAAATAAATAAACAACCCCCAAATGAGAGAACTAGAGAATTCTCCAGATATAGAGGGAGATGAAGCACAGAGAAGACATTTATCTGAGTCTGACTTCAGAGTTATGAAGGTAAAAGAGCTCAACAGCATGAAAAAAGATATAGTGACTATGAAAAGAAGAACAGTCCTAGTTATAAAATGACATAATACAAACAGGAGGACCATTTACATAACAGTATTAGAATAGCAAGTGTGCCAAAAGAGGCAGGAGGGGAGAAAAGCCTAGAGACGGTCTATGAAGAAACAATGGCAGAAGACTTTCCTAACGTGGTAAAGAAAAATCCCACACAAGGTCAAGAGCCAAAGAGAACCCAAAAGAAGAAGTACCCAAACACGTGCCCAGACACATCATAATTAAAATGCCAAAAATTAAAGACAAGGAGAGAATCTTCAAGGCAGCAATTAAAAAGAAAACTGTTAGCTACGAAGTCGTCCCCATAAGGATGAGTCCTGATATCTCATCTGAAACTCTACAGGCCAGAGGGATTGGCATGAAGTACTCAAGTTAATGGAAAGAGAGGATCTGAGACCAAGATTACTATATACAGCAATTCTTTCCTTCAAAATAGACAGTCAAATACAGAGCTTCATAGACAGAAAAAGGCTAAAAGAGTAAATTGTCACCAAGCCAGCATTACAAGAAATGCAAAGGGATTGCTGTAATGAGAATGAGAAACAGAGACAGAAACTTAGCCATACAGAAAGATAATGGAAAGAAATAAATACCTATCAATAATAACTCTAAATATAAATAGGTAAATGCTCCAATCAAAAGGCATAGGGTATCAAAATGGATACAAAAATATGATGCAAGTATATGCTGTATACAGGAGTGCCATCTGAAAACAAAAGACACACAAAGGATTGGAGTGAAGGAATGGGAAAATTTCCATGCAAATGGAAAGAAAAAAAGGCTGGAGTACCAATATTCATATCAGACAAAATAGACTTTTTAATAAAGGCCATCACAAGAGACAGAAAGGTCACTGCATGATACCAAAGGGATCAACCAGCAGAAAATATTACCCTAGGAAACAAATATTCATCCAACATAGGAATATATGTATATCTCCTATCTAATAAAAGAGAAACATGGTAATTAGCATACGACCGGTACCCTTCCCTTTGGCTATCAGCAAGATATGCAAATTAGCTGCCTGCCAAGATAGCGGCCGGCAGCCAGGCAGCTTGAAACTAACATGAGGCTTGCTTGCTTCAGTGACAGAGGACACCAACGTTCCCAGCCTGCCTTGCCGGCCTCTCAGCTTGCAGTTTAAGAAACATTGTAACAAATATAGAAGCTAAACAAAGCCCCAGAAACGTGCTTTCAGTGAGCCCAGGATCTCAGAGCTGGAGTTCTATATTGTTTCGATTATAGAACCCAAAAAAACCAGATACCTTCTTTCAGCAGCAGAGGCCTCAGAGCTGGAGCCAGAGCTAAAGCTGGCCCAGAATAAAAAAAAGAAAAAAAAAGCATTTGGGAGCTTCAGTCGGCCAGAAAACAGCCCTCAGTCCCGCACCCAGGCTGGCCAGGCACCCCAGTGGGGACCCCCACCCTGATCCAGGACACCCTTCAGGGCAAACCAGCCAGCCCCACCCATGCATCAGGTCTCTATCCTATACAGTAAAAGGGTAATATGCCTCCCAGCACCGGGATCAGCAGAGCTGAGAGGGCTCCCGGCACGCACGGGGATCAGCGTGACAGGGGGCAGCGCCCAAAACCCCTGATCGCCCTGAGGCACCATGTGTAACAGGGGATGGGACCTCAACCTCCCTATCCGCTGTGCTCTGTTCATGACAGGGGAAGGCGCCCCAACCCCCTGGTCAGCCCTGCTTGGTGCCGATGGGGGGAGCTCCCCAACCCCCTGATCGCCATGCGGCTCTGTGTGTGACAGGGTGCGGCGCCTCAAACCCCTGATCAGCCCTGCTCTGTGTTTGACAGGGTGCTGGGCCCCAACCCTCTCCTCCCCCTTGGGCCCTGCTCTGTGTGTGATGGGGTAGAGCCATAACCTCCCCATCAGCCCTGCCCTGAGTGTGACTGGGGGCGGTGTCCCAACCCCCCAATCGGCCCTACCCTGAGCATGAGTGAGGGTGGCATCGCAACCTCCCAATCTGCCCTGCTTTGTGCATGACAGGAGAAGGCGCCCCAACTCCCCAATCAGCCCTGCTCTGAGCCCGACAAGGGGCTGAACCTAGGGATTGGGCCTGCCCTCTGCCACCCAGGAGTAGGCCTAAGCCAGCAGGTCGTTTTCTCCTGAGGGGTCCCAGACTGCGAGGGGGCACAGACCCGGCTGATGGACCCCCCTTTCCCCACCAAGTGCACAAATTTTTGTGCACCGGTCCTCTAGTATATACATGCCAATTCAAAGCTATATGCCAAAATGCTGGACAATGTGGATGAAATAGATGAAGTCAGTAAAAAATGCGAACTACCAAAATTGATTCAGAAAGAATTACTTATACATCTGAAACAAACAAACAAAAATCAAACAAAGAGACTTCCAGGGGACTTTAATGGAGAGCCTGAAAACAGGACAGTCATAGTAGCAGACTTTTATCACTCCTATCACTTCACTGGATAGATCTTCCATGTGACAAGACAATGATTCAGAGACTCTAAAGGACACACTGCATCAGATGGATTTAATTGACATTTTAGAACGTTCACCCCAACAGAGCAGAATATACTTTCTTCTCAAGTGCACAGGGGTCATTCCCAAAGATAGACCACATGGTAGGACACATAACAAGTCCCTACAAGTTCAAGAAGATTTAAATCATATAAAGCATCTTCTTGGATCTCAGTGGAATGAAATGAGAAATCAACTAGCGTAAAAACACCCCAAAACATTTAAACACTTAGAGGCTAAATAGCATGCTATTAAACAATGAATTTGTTACAATGAGATCAAGAAAATATCAAAGACTTTTTGGAAAAAAAGGAAAATGAACAAATAACAACACAATATCTCTGGGAAACAGCAAAAGCAGTCCTGAGAGGGAACTTCATAGCACTATAGACCTATCTCAGAAAATAACAAAAATCAGCAATAAACTATTTATCCCTACAACTGAAGAATTAGAAAGAAACCAACAAGAAGAGCCCAGAGTAAGTAGCGGAAGGAAAAAATAAAGTTTACAGTAGAAAAAATAACAGAGAAAAAAAATTCAATGAAACCAAAAGCTCGTTCCATGAAAGGATAAACAAAATTGATAAACCATTAGCAAGACTCATGAAGAAACAAACACACATGATTCCAATAAGTAAAATCAGAAACAAGAGTGGAGGAGTAAGCACTGGCACCACAGAAATTCAAAGGATTGTAAGAAAATACTATGAACAACTATATGCCAAAATGCTGGACAATGTGGATGAAATAGATGAAGTCAGTAAAAAATGCAAACTACCAAAACTGATTCAGAAAGAATTAAGAAACCTCAATAGGCTCATAACAACTGATGAAATAGAAGCAGTAATCAAAACACTTCCAACCAACAAAAGCTCAGGTCTGGACAGCTTCACAGGGGAGTTCTACCAAACAGTCAGAAAACTACAATCTATACTCCTCAAACTGTTTCAGAAAATCAAAGAGGAAAGAATACTTCCAAACTCTTTGTATGAGGTCAGCATTATTCTAATTCCAAAAGAAGGTAAAGACACTACAAAGAAAGAGAATTACAGGCCACTATAGCTGATGATGACAGATACTAAAATCCTCAACCAAGTATTAGCAAATCACATCCAGCATTATATTAAAGGACCAAATGACATGATCAAGTGGGATATATTCCAGGGATGCAAGGCTGGTATGATATTCACAAATCAATAAATGTGATACAACTCATAAACAAACTGAAGGTTAAAAATCACGTGATCATATTGATAGACACAGAAAAAGAATTGGAAAAAACCCAACCCCCAATTTTGATAAAAAGTCTCAGCAATGTGGTAATAGAGGGAGCATACTCAACATGATAAAGGCCATATATGAGAAACCCACAGCCAACATCATACTCAATAGGCAAAAACTAAAACCATTTCCCATGAAAGAACAGGAACATGACAGTGATGCCAATTTTCACCATTCCTGTTCAACATATTACAGGAAGTGCTACCATAGTGCTCGGACATGAAGAAATAAAAGTCATCCCAACCGGAAAAGCACATAATAAATGAATTTGGTCATGAATCAGGATACAAAATTAACACCCATAAATATATGTATTTTTATTTACCAAGAATGAACTCCCAAAAAGATAAACTAAGAAAAGAATCCCACTTACCATTGCAATAAAGGAATTAAAGAAAAAACTCAATTAAGGAAGTAAAAGAACTGCACTTGGAAAATGACAGAATATTGAAAAGGAGATAAAGATATCAACCAGTGGACTAACATACCGTGTTGATGGGTTGGCAGAATTAACATTATTAAGATGTCCATACTACCCAAAGCAATTTATAGATTCAATGTAATCTCCATTAATATACCAACAGAATATTTCACAGACAAAGAACAAACTCTCCAAAAATTCATATGGAGTAAAAATAGCCTCAGCAATCAAGGGAACTACAAAAAAATATGGAAGGCTCACAATACCAGATATTAAGCTATATTATAAAGCCACCATTCTCAAAACTGCCTGCTACTGGCACTAGAAAAGACATATATACCACTGAAACAGAACAGAGAACCCAGAAGTGGACCCAAGTCATTACGCTGTATTATTAATTTACAAAGGAGGCGAGAGCATTCAATGGAGTCAAGGCAGTCTCTTTGATTTCTACAAGATGGCGGCGATATAGGCAGACGCGTCCCAGGTCTTGTGACAGAGCAGATGGAGTAAGCAGCTGAAACTAATAACACCCACCGCGAATTGGCGAAATTACTCAGCTGGTGAGACGGTTTGCAGTAGGGAAGGGCAGAGCTCCTCTGGAAAGGTAAAAGAACCAGGGATCTGGGCAGGAAAGTTTGCCAGACCTCTGAGCCCAGAGGGTCAGAGGGAGACCGCATGGCACTGGGACAGGCACAGCCCCTGACTGGGGAAAAGAGATCCGCGGGATTCCTGGCACAGGGGGATTTGAGATCTGGGTTCTGTGATTACGGAGGACTGAGCCTAGAGGGGGCTGCCTCAACAGCTGAACAGACCATGCAGTGCTGGTAAGAGAGGAGCTTACAGAAATTCAGACTTCCCCGTTTCTGTGGCCAGCATTTGTTTGTTTATTTTCACTGAACCCTGTTCATAGGACATTTCAGATACAGACACTCACCTGTGCTGAAGAGAGGGAGAAGGTGCAGATGAGTGGAATCTGGGGAGAGGCTGGGGAGAAAGGGGGCGCCGGGAGAGGTGCCAGCGAATTTAGTGCTGAGACACCCCTGGTACCAGGACTCGGGCAGCCATTCTTTCCGGAGTGTGGGACTCCTCCACCTAGCCCCCAGGCAAGGAGCACCGCCAAACCCAGATTAGACCCTGAACGAGATGAAGGATTAAAATAATCTGATCAGTCCCTGGGCGTTAACAGCGTCTGGCCTATAGAGGGACTTTCAGTCCCAGCAATAACATAGACCAGGGCCACGATTAAAGAACTGGTTCTGGGGAGTTGACTTCCCCAAACCAGTTTTAAGTGCAATAGAGAAAATAAACCCTTGCTACTGGATAGAGAAGCTGTATAGCCTCAGAGGCCAACCCAAAAATACTGCCACCCAGAGGCTGAGCCACAACCTTAATCTCAGCTAAACACAAATTAAGGCAGTCTGGGACAAAAATACGGCCTGCTTTAAAATCAGGACTATGGTTTACAATACTGAGGAACAGTGTATCGCAGGGAAATTCAACACTCTCCTGAATAACTGGCAAGACCAAGGCGAGCCAGACTGAAGAGGAGAAGAACCGAATTACCTTCACTACTGCAATTTTTTTTTTCTTTTTTCACCTTTTAACTAAGAAAGCAATCTTTTTCTTCTTTTTCCATCAGCTGATTTTATCCTTTTAATTACCACATTTTTATGTTTAACCAGTATTATTGCTGCTACCACTTTACCATTTTTTTATTTTTTTTTTATTTTTTTATTTTTATTTTTATTTTTTTTATATATTTTATTGATTTTTCACAGAGAGGAAGGGAGAGAGATAGAGAGTTAGAAACATCGATGAGAGAGGAACATCGATCAGCTGCCTCCTGCACATCTCCCACTGGGGGATGTGCCCGCAACCCAGGTACATGCCCCTGACCGGAATCGAACCTGGGACCTCTCAGTCCGCAAGCCGACGCTCCATCCACCGAGCCAAACCAGTTTCGGCGATTTTTTTAAAGTGACATTTTATTGTCTCTCTATTTTATTTTGGGATTAGTGTTCTCCATTCTATTTTCATCGTTCCTATAGCATCAATTTTCCCTACCTCAATTTTACCTCTATGCTAAAACCCTCTTCCCCACTTTTCCCTTTTTGTTGTCCTGTGTCTCTTACCCTATTCCTGCTTTAGATTTCCTGATTCCTTCTTTTTCCCCCTGTCAAAATTTCACCCTAATTATATATCCTATTTCCACTCCACTGCTCTAAATCCTTATACACCTATCCCTTATCTTTCTTCACTATCCAAAATTTTTTCCCTTCTGTTATCTTTCTATGTTTAGTGCTGTTTGCTTGATTGTTGAGTATTTTGGGTGTTTTTTTTTTTGTTTGTTTGTTTGTTTTTGTGTGTGTGTGTGTGTGTGTGTGTGTGTGTGTGTGTGTGGTTTAGGACTGGTTGTGAGGTTGTTTTGCTTTTTCCTTTTATTTTTCTGTTGCTGGCTTTTCCCCTCTCTCCACCCCCGCTCTACGACAGTTATTTTTGTGCTTCAGTTTTCCCTTGCCTCTCTTGATATTATTGATTATTTGTAGTTTGCATTCATCTCCAGTGATCTGTTGCTGGAATCTGGTGGGATTAGTGGCGGTTCTATCAGAGTTTTCTACTCATGTAAATAGTCTCTTCCCCTCTTCTACTTCGTTCTCTCTTTTCAATCTTTTTTTTCTTTTTTCCCCGTCCTTTTTCCCAATTTCATTTTTGAACTCCTTTTTTCATTCTTACTTTTCTTTTCTTGTTTCTCTTTTATCTTTTTCTCTTCTTTCTTCCTTATCCCCAAATCCTCTTAATTTGGGCAGTCTCCTTTATTTGGGGTTATTAATATTGTGAATATATTTGTTTTCAGTGCCTGTTACATTGTGCCTTGACATGTTGCATTATGTGCCCTTAAATCAACGCAGCAGATCCAAGCCGCAGCAGCCTCCTGATCACCATACCCTCTGAGGATCAGCAGCTGTATGTGAAGCCTCCCCCCACCAGCAAGAAGAGTCACCAAAGCTGTGAACAGCACACATAAGAGGAGCTGCCAACTGAGGAAAAGCTGCTACCGCAACCGCCCGAGGAGCAACCGCAGCCCAAGGAGCCACTGCCACCCAGGGAGCAGCTCATGAATGACTCAACGTCTAGATATGTCAGTGAGAACAAACATGGGTATACAAAGAAACCCCCAAAGGAAAGAGAAGGAGGATTCGCCAGAAAACCAGCTAAGTGATACAGAGGCATGCAACATGAGAAGAAAAGAATTCAGAATAAGGGTCCTAGAGTGCATAAACCGGATGGAGGAAAAAATGAAAAACATATAGATGAACCAAGAAAACACAGATGAAAAAATCAACTACTTAAGCAAGAATCAAGAAGTAAGAGATGAAAAAATCAACAACTTAAGTAAGACCCAAGAAGAAATGAAGAGTGATATAGCTGCAATAAAAAACACCATTGAAAGTATCAACAGTAGACTAGGAGAAGCAGAGGACCGAATTAGTGAATTAGAAGACAAGGAAGCAAACACACCCAAACTGTACTGCAATTGGAGAAAAAAATTAAAAGACAGGAGGAGAGCGTAAGTGAGCTTTGGGAACACATGAAACGAAACACCATATGGATAATAGGGGTGCCAGAACAACAGAAAGAGGAACAAGGATTAGAAAACCTATTGGAAGAAATAATATCAGAAAACTTCCCTGCGGTGGAGAAGAAAAAAGTCACACAAGCCCAGAGAGTCCCAAACAAGGTGAACCCGAAAAGACCGACACAAGACACATCATAATTATCATGACAACTGTTCAGGGCAAAGAGAGAATCTTACAGGCTGCAAGAGAGAGATGGAAAGTTACATACAAGGGATCTCCCATTAGATTATCCAATGATTTCTCAACAGAAACACATCAGGCAAGAAAAGAATGGACGGAAATTTACCAAGTGATGCAAAGCAAAGGACTGAATCCAAAAATACTCTATCCAGCCAGGCTATCATGCAAAATTGAAGGGGAAATAGGAAGCTTCACAGACAAAAAAAGGCTACGAGAGTTTATCACCACCAAGCCGGCAATGCTAGAAATTCTAAAGGGACTGGTGTAAAAAAAGGAACAAAAAGCTCAGAAAGAAAACAGCCACACACAAAAAAAGAAATGGCTACAAACAAGTACCTTTCAATAATAACTTTAAACTTAAATGGACTAAATGCTCCAAGCAAGAGACATCGAGTGGCTGAATGGATAAAAAAAAAAAAAAATGATCCATACATTTGTTGTCTACAAGAGACCCTCCTCAGAAGAAGGGACTCACACAGACTGAAAGTGAAGGGATGGAAAATTATCTTTCAGGCAAATGGAAAGGAAAAGAAAGCTGGGGTAGCAATACTTATATCGGACAAAATAGACCTCAAAGTGAAGGCCATAACAAGAGATAAAGAAGGCCACTTCATAATACCAAACGGAACAATACATCAAGAAGATATAACCCTGGTAAACATATATGCACCCAATGCAGGAGCACCCAAATACAAAAAAAAAACAAACAAACAAACAAAAAAACTCCTAGAATATATCAAAGGAGAGATTGACAACAATACAATCATAGAGGGGGACTTTAATACACCACTGACATCACTGGATAAATCCTCTAGACAAACAATCAGCAAAGAAACAGCAATCCTAAAGGACTCACTTAATCAGATGGCCTTAATTGACATCTTCAGAATGCTTCACCCCACAGCCAAGGAATATACATTCTACTCAAGTGCTCTTAAGACACATTCAAAAATAGACCACATATTGGGTCACAAACAAAGTCTCCCCAAATTCAAGAAGATTGAAATCATACCAAGCATCTTCTCAGACCACGATGGCATAATATTAGAAATAAACTACAATAAAAACAACCCAAAATACTCAAACACTTGAAAGCTGAAGAGCACGTAAT
Organism: Myotis nattereri; assembly: GCF_964212035.1. Taxonomy (NCBI): domain Eukaryota; kingdom Metazoa; phylum Chordata; class Mammalia; order Chiroptera; family Vespertilionidae; genus Myotis; species Myotis nattereri. The sequence continues at coordinate 16,080,595 of NC_138094.1, read as the reverse complement.
TAAATATTGATTGGGTTACCAATGAGATCAAAGAAGAAATTAAAAACATCCTGGAAAATAATGACAATGAAAACACAACAATCCAAAACCTATGGGACACATAGAAAGCAATCCTGAGAGGGAAGTTTATAGCTCTACAGGCCTATCTCAAAAAAACAAGAAAAAATGGTAGTAAATCATGTAACTCTACAACTCAAAGAATTAGAAAGAGAGCAACAACAACAACAAAAAAAACAGAGTTAGCAGAAGCAAGGAGATAATAAAGATTAGCGCAGAAATAAATGACATAGAGAACAAAAAAATAATACAGAAAATCAATGAAACCAAGAGCTGGTTCTTCGAAAGGATAAACAAGATTGACAAACCTCTAGCCAGGCTCACCAAGAAGCAAAGAGAGAGGACCCAAATAAACAAAATCAGAAACGATAGGGGCAAAATAACCACAGACACCACAGAAATACAAATGATTGTTAAAAAATACTGTGGACAGCTCTACTCCAAAAAACTAGACAACCTGGAGGAAATGGATAAATTCTTAGAAAAATACAACATTCCAAAACTCAATCAGGAAGAATCTAAAAATCTCAACAGGCCAATAACTATGGAAGAAATTGAAGCAGTCATCAAAAAGCTTCCAGCAAACAAAAGCCCAGGACCAGATGGCCTCACAGGGGAATTTTACCAAACATTCAAGGAAGAACTAAAACCTATCCTCCTCAGACTACTACAAAAAATTCAGGAGGAAGGAACACTTCCAAGCTCATTCTATGAAGCCAGCATCACCCTAATACCAAAACCAGGTAAAGACAACACAATGAAAGAGAATTAAAGGCCAATATCCCTCATGAACATAGACGCAAAAATCCTCAATACAATGTTAGCAAATCGGATCCAGCAGTACATCAGAAAGATCATACACCATGACCAAGTAGGATTTATCCCAGGAATGCAAGGATGGTAGAGTATCCGCAAGTCAATAAACGTGATACATCACATAAACAAATTGAAAGAAGAAAAACACATGGTCCAATCAATTGATGCAGAAAAAGCATTTGACAAAACCCAACACCCATTTTTGATAAAAACTTTCAGCAAGGTGGGAGTAGAAGGATCATACCTCACCATAATAAAAGCCATATATGACAGGCCCACAGCCAACATTATACTCAATGGACAAAAACTAACACCATTTCCCCTAAGAACAGGAACAAGACAGGGATGCCAGCTCTCACCACTCCTGTTCAACATAGTACTGGAAGTATTAGCCATTGCAATTAGACAAGAAGAAGGAATAAAAGGAAACCAAATTGAAAAAGAGGAAGTAAAACTGTCATTTGCAGGCGACATGATATTATACATATAAAACCCTAGAGACTCCATCAAAAAACTTCTAGACTTAATACATGAATTTGGCAATGTAGCAGGATACAATATTAACCCCAAGAAATCTGAGGCATTTCGATACATCAATAGTCAACTTTCAGAAAGAGAGATTACAAAAACAATCCCATTTACCATCGCACCAAAAAAATTAAGATACCTAGGAATAAACTTAAGTCAAGAGGTAAAAGGCCTCTACTCACAAAACTACAGGACATTGAAAAAAGAGATAGAGGAAGACATAAACTGATGGAAGAACATACCTTGTTCATGGACTGGTAGAAGCAACATCATTAAGATATCCACAAAACCCAAAGCAATCTATAAATTCAATGCACTTCCCATTAAAATACCAACGGCATACTTCACAGATCTAGAACGAACTCTCCAAAAATTCATCCATAATAAAAAAAGACCCCGGATAACTGCAGCAATCCTGAGAAAGAACAAAGTAGTTGGGATCTCAATACCAGATATCAAGCTGTATTACAAAGCCGCTGTTCTCAAAACTGCCTGGTACTGGCACAAGAACAGACATATAGATCAATGGAATAGAATAGAGAGCCCAGAATTCGACCCGAACGAATATGCTCAATTAATATTTGACAAAGTAGGCAAGAACATACAATGGAGTCAAGATAGTCTCTTCAATAAATGGTGCAGGGAAAATTGGACTGATATATGCAGGAAAATGAAACTAGACCACCAACTTACACCATACACAAATATAAACTCAAAATGGATAAAGGACTTAAATGTACGACAGGAAACCATAAAAATTCCAGAAGAATCCAAAGGCAACAAAATCTCAGACATATGCCAAAGTAATTTCTTCACTGATACAGCAACTAGGGCACTTGAAACTAAAGAGAAAATGAACAAATGGGACTCCATCAAAATAAAAAGCTTCTGCACAGCAAAAGAAACCATCAATGAAACAACAAGAAAACCCACTGCGTGGGAAAACATATTTGCCAATGTCATATCAGATAAGGGCCTAATCTCCAAACTTTATAGGGAACTCATACAACTTACAAAAGGAAGATAAACAATCCAATCAAAAAATGCGCAAAGGATCTAAATAGACACCTTTCAAAAGAGGACATTCAGAAAGTCAAGAGACATATGAAAACATGCTCAAAGTCACTAATCATCTGATAAATGCAAATCAAAACAACAATGAGGTACCATCTCACACCTGTCAGATTGGCTATCACCAACAAATCAACAAACGACAAGTGATGGAGAGGAGGTGGAGAAAAATGAACAGTCGTGCACTGCTGGTGGGTTGCAGACTGGTGCAACCACTACGGAAGGCAGTATGGAGATTCCCCAAAAAACTACAAATGGAACTGCCATTTGACCCTGTGATCCCACTTCTAGGAATATATCCCAAGAAACCAGAAACACCAATCAGAAAGGATATATGCACCCATATGTTCATAGAAGCACAATTCACCATAGCTAAGATCTGGATACAGCCTAGGTGCCCATCAGTAGATGAATAGATTAGAAAACTGTGATACATCTACACGATGGAATACTATGCTGCTGTAGAAAAGAAGGAACTCACCATTTGCAACAGAATGGATGGAAGTGGAAAGCATTATGATAAGTGAAATAAGCCAGTCAATGAAAGAAAAATACCACATGATCTCACTGATTCATGGAAAATAAAGACCATTATAAACTTATGAACAATAATAGATACAGAGGCAGAGCTGCCTCAAACTGATTGTCAAACTGCAGCGGGAAGGCAGGGAAGGGTTGGGGGGCAGAAGGGAAAGGGGTAAGAGATCAACCAAAGGACTGGTATGCATGCATACAAACATAACCAACGGACATAAGACACAGGGGGGTAGGGGAGGCCAGTGGATTGCCAAGGACAAAGAAACAAAAAGGACACATATGTAATACTCTTTGTAATACTTTACGCAATAAAATTAAAAAAAAGACAGTCTCTTCAATAAATGATGAAAATCAGACAGACACATGCAAGAAAATGAAACTAGACCACCACCTTACACCATACACAAAAATAAACTCAAAGTGGATAAAGGACTTGAACGTTAGTTGGGAATCTATATGAAGAAATATCAGAAGACTGCACAGGCAGCAAATTATCAGACTTATGTCTTGGCATCTCTTTACTGACACAGCTCTGAGGGCAATGAACACAAAGGAGAAATTAAACAAATGGTCCACATCAAAATAAAAATCTTCTGCACGGCAAACTATATCCTGAACAAAACAACAAGAAAGCCCACTGCATAGGAGAACATACTTGCCAATGGTATCTCTGATAAGTGTTGAATTCCAAAGTTGACAGGGAACTCACACAAATTAACAATAGGAAGATAAACAATCCAATCAAAACATGGGCAAAGGACTTAAATGGATATTTTTTGAAAGCGGGCCTACATAAGGCCAAGAGACATAGGAAAAAATGCTCAAAGGCAATAACAGTCCAAGAGATGTGAATCAAAATGAGAGAAGTACCAATCCACCACTGTCAGAGTAGCTGTCAGAAAAAAATAAAAAATAAAAAACCACAAGTGCTGGAGAGGATGCAGAGAAAAAGCAGCCAGGCAGCTGCAGCGAACAGGAGGCTATCTTGCTCCAGTGAAGGAGGAAGCCATGGTTCCCTGCCTGCCACTGCTGGAAAGTGAGCTTGCACTCTAAGCAACTATGTTGCAATTATAGACACTAAACAAACCCATGCTTTCAGCCAGCCAGCAGATCTGGAGTTGCAACACAGTTTCGATAACAGAACCCAAACAAACACAGATACCTGCTTTCAGCAGCCGAGGCCTCAGAGCTGGAGCTGAGCCTCAGAGCTAAAGCCAGCCCTCAGTTCCAGTGACAGCCATAGAAGATAAATAAATCCCAGAATAAAAAAATTAAAAAAAGGAGAGGTTGGGAGCTTCAGTCACCCACCTGCCTGAGAAGAGCTCTCAGCCCCTCACCCAGACTGGCCAGGCTGCCCCCTGTCACTCACAGAGTAGGGTGGATCAGGAAGTTGCAATGCCACACTCAGTCACACTCAAGGCATGGTCGATGGGGTGGTTGTGGCGCCACCCCCTGTCAAGCACAGAGCAGGGTCCATCAGGTGGGTTGGGGCTCCATACCCTGTCACGCACAGAGCAGGGCCGAACAGGGGGTTGGGGAGCTTCCCCCTATCACGCACAGAGCAGGGCCCATCAAGGGGTTGAGGGGCTCCCCCCTGTCACTCACAGAGTAGAGCCGATAGGGGAGTTGGGACACCGACCCTTCACACACAGATAAGGGAAGATCAGGGTGTTGGGGAGCTTCCCCTATCAGGCACAGAGCAGGGCCGATAAGGGGGTGGGGCACCTTACCCTGTCAGGAACAGACTAGGGTGGATAGTGAGGTTGAGGCCCCGCCCCCTGTCACACAGAGAGCCTCAGGGAGATCAGGGGGTTTGGGCGCTGCCCCCTGTCACACTGATCCGGGTGCCCGGAGGCCTCTTGGCTCTGCTGATCCCAGTGCTGGGAGGCATATTACCCTTTTACTATATAGAATAGAGGCCTGGTGCACTGGTGGGGGCTGGCTGGTTTGCCCTGAAGGGTGTCCTGGATCAGGGTTGCGGTCCCCACTGGGGTGCCAGGCCAGTCTGGATGAGGGGATGATGGCTGTTTGCAGCTGGTCACACACCCTTCAGGGTGGGGGTCTCCACTGTGGTGCCTGGCCAGTCTGGGTGAGGGGCTGAGGGCTGTTTTCAGGCTGGGACTGAAGCTCCCAACTGCTCCTTTTTTTTTGTTTTTGTTTTTTTTTTATTCTGAGCCACTTTTAGCTCTGAGGCTCCAGCTCTTAGGCCTCCGCTCTTGAAAGCAGGTGTCTGGTTTGTTTGGGTTCTATAATCGAAACTCTGCATCAACTCCAGCTCTGAGATCCCAGCCAGCTGAAAGCTGGTTTCTGGGGTTTTGTTTAGCTTCTATATGTTACAATGTTTCTTAAACTGCAAGCTCAGAGGCCGGCAAGGCAGGCGGGGAATGTTGCAGTCCTCTGGCACGGAAGCAAGCAAGCCTCATGTTCAGTTTAAGCTGCCTGGCTGCCGGCCGCATTCTTGGCTGGCAGTTAATTTGCATATCACCCTGATTAGCTAATGGGAAGGGTAGCAGTCGTACGCCAATTACCATGTTTCTCTTTTATTAGATAGGATATGCACACACACATATACATACATACATATATATATGTATATGTATATGTGTGTATATATAGATATAGATATAGATATAGATATAGATATAGATATAGATATAGATATAGATATAGATATATAGATATAGATATACATATCTATATGTATCTCTCAGAGAGGGCTAATGAACTTTGATATTCAGCAAGGATGGAAATCAGCATTATATTACCCTGCAGTTGGCAAAATGGCTGAAGGAAATCTCCTAACCTGATAACCCTTTTAATGTTTAGCATACTTGACTGCTGACATGCCTGTTTGCTTTGCTAAAGGGCATATATGAGAAACCTAAAGCCAAGTCAATAAAAGCTGATGGGTGCTGGGTTTCAGAGAGCTTCTCTGCTAGAAAGAAAGGTCTCTGCCTGGCTCCCCCATGTCTTCTAAATTTCTATTTGTTGTCTAGTGTATTCATTTGTGTTCAGCTCCTTTTCCAGATCCTGAATCCTTGCTGCAAAAGGTTGTAGCATTCTGGCGCCCAATGTGGGGCATCTGGAGAGGAAATTTCACCAGAGTGAAAAATGAAGACATTTCACCAGAAAGCTGAGAAGTGCACTGAAAAGGTGGGGAAAATTCTCTGTGCACAAAGCCCATGCCAGCTTTGGAAATTGTGAAACATAAAGTGGGCGGAAAATCTTTCATTTCTGCCAGGCTATAATGAGGGAAAGTTTGATTATAAAGCAAAAAATTAAATAAATAATTGTAAACATTTACTTGTATGATCAAGGATAAAGAAATTAAAATACCAAAAGGTACTCTCTGAAATCAGGCTCAAGGAAAAAAAGTAACATTGCCATCTTGAACTATGTGGACTCTTGTTCACACTGCATTATGCCTAATTCATATTGGGGATCAAAAGTCTGTAATACCTAAGCCCTGGGTCCTCCACCTCTAGTGTGGAAAGGCACAGCAGCTAGAGAAAACGGGGTTAACAGTCATTTTACAAAAGGACTCTTTAATGCTTTGTCTGAATATTACCATATGACACCTTGGGACAGGCAGATTTTAGGTAAAATAACTTTAGAGGACAGCCAATGTCATGAAGAGCACAATAGGATAAGATACATGAAAACTACTCTGATTCATAAAGCCTTGTCTCTATGTTATGGGCGCATGTCAGTTGATTATTATTAATCTGTTTTGGTTATTTATTGTTAGTCTTTTCAGCATGCCTTCAATTTAATTTAATAAGAAAAGAAACAGTAGATGGACAGGCCATTACTAAATATCTGAAACACCTCCCAACCCATTAATTACTAGTCTTTTGGTGATCCTGTAAAATATATGCCCACTCTCGAGAGTGTTATTAAAAGTCTCATTTTATTTCCCAGACCGTCATTTGAAATTTGGATAGATGAGACATTCCTCACAATTTAAGGGATATCTCTGGGATTTCTGTATCCATGAAGAGAAAAACACTAGCTTAAGAGAAGTCACACACCACCCAATTTTGGGTGGCCTCTTGGACTGACCCCCATCTCTTCACAGATGCTATAGTACAAACCCAAGACTGTTTTTCTTTATAAGATGGTGAAAATGACACAAGGAAAATATACAGGCTGTGTTTAAGCAATAAGATTAGTGTTTCCATAAGAAGGGGCAGTTCTTAAATAATAATGGACCATATTCCAAGGATAACATTAAAGCCAATGAAAACCCAGTAAGTTTTCTCTGCTGCAAAATTTGCCAAAGTGAAACGCCCTTAGATGGTGATAACTGGCTTTTGGAATTTCAAAATTGTTAAAAGTTAAATAGATAGATATAACTAAAATGAAGGCTTTGTGACAAATCTTTTCAGTAATAATCTAATCTAACAAAAGATAAAAATGGTAATTGGCATCCGACCGCTACCGTTTCATTGTCTAATCAGGGCGATATACAAATTAACTGCCAACTAAGATGACAGTGAACCGCCATCAAAGATGGCGATTAATTTCCATATGTAGGCACAATGGAGGGAGGCAAAAGGGAAAGCAGGAAGAAGCCCCCTGTCACTGACAGTGATCAGAAACCCAGGGGGGAGCTAAGAGCCCTGCCCGCAAGCCATGGTCGGAGAATTGGGCACCTTTGCCACCCTGGCCAGTGATAGCGGGAAGTAGGGTTGGAGCCGGTGAGGGGAGCTGGGCACGGGCGAAGTTGGCAGTCCCAGGAGCTAGGGGTCCCTTGCCTGGGCCTAAAGCAGTGCCTGCGATCACGGGGCCACTGCCGCTGCTGGTCACCGCTGCCCAGGCCAGATGCCTCGGCCAGAGGCGTTAGGCCTGGGCAGGGGCAGAGCCTGTAATGGTGGGTAGCTGGGGATGCCCTGCCCAGGCCTAATGCCTCAGCCAGAGGCGTTAGGCCTGGGTAGGGGCAGAGCGGGAGATCGTGGGGAGCTCGGGGTCCCCTGCCCAGGCCTAATGCCCCGGCCAGAGGTATTAGGCCTGGGCAGGGGCAGAGCGGGAGATCATAGGGAGCTGGGGGTCCCCTGCCCAGGCCTACTGCCTTTGGCTAAAGGTGTTAGGTCTGAGCAGGGGCAGAGCCACCTGCAACTGTGGGGAGCTGGGCGTCCCCTGCCCAGGCCTGACACCTCGGCCAAAGGCCTCAGGCCTGGGCAAGGGGCCGATCTGGTGATTGGTGATCAGAGGGTGATGAGGGTCAACTCCTCTGTCCGAGGCATCAGGCCTGGGCAGGGGGGGGGAGACAGCAATTGTAGGGGGCTGGGGGTCCTCTGCCCAGGCCTGATGCATCAGGCCTGGGAGGGAGGTGGAGCCGGTGATGGGGGGGATATGAGGTTCCCCTTGCCTAGGCCTGAAGCCTGGGTCAGAGGCGTCAGGGTTGGGCGCGGGGTGGAGCAAGCGATCAGAGGGAGATGAGGGTCCCCTGCCCAGGCATGATTCCTGGGCCAGAGGCATCAGGCATGGGCGGGGGTCAGAGCCAGTGATGGGGGCAGATGTGGGTCTCCTGTCCAAGCCTGACACCTCCGCTGACACCTCTGGCGTAGGTGTCAGGCCTGGGCAAGGGGCCGATCCTGCAATTGGAGGGTAATGGGGGTCAACGTCTGAGGGCTCCCAGTATGTGAGAGGGGGCAGGCTGGGCTGAGAGACACTCTCCCCCCCTCCCCCCAGTGCATGAATTTCGTGCACCGGGCCCATAGTTATAAATAAATATATTGATGGTGAGGGTGCAGTCCCTGAGGAGAGGGCGGACTGCACTCTCTGTTGGAGGAAAGGGCCAGTGGATATTCTCCCTGTAAAAGCAGAGAACCTGGAAAAGCACTCTTAGATGTTATCTCTGAAGGAAAAATGTGGTGGTTTTAAAATTCCAATGGCTACAGGCCTTCTTCCTTTCTTCCCCTACTTCTTTGGCAACCTCATACGTCTAAACATACTTTTCTAAAGTCTTTGGTAACTTAAAAAATTGGAGTTGCTTACATTAAGTAATAAAACTTATTAAAACTCTAAATGTTTTGAAATAACAAAATTTTGAAATATTTATTTGAATTTGACTCGAATGAAAAAACAAAGGACAGATTTGAATCTATTAATTAAATAAGTCTTTGTTAATTTTATTGGAAATATATCCATAAAAATGTGAAGGTATTACTAAACTAAGAAATGCTAAGAATTTAACTTACCACCTAAAATTTAAGGCTTCCAATAGTTAAAAGTTCAAATTAAATTGGGAGAAATTATGTGCTCGTAATGATACAATGCATAAAGTTTAGAAATTCATTATCAAGAAAAATAATTCTTGTGATTTCCCTGGAAAAACTTAGTAGCACAAAATATATTGTAGTCCTTATGTGTACTATGTGTGGTAAAATTTCAACCTAGGATATACTATTTTATTGGACTGATTAAAAAAGAGGATTAATTCTATGGTCTGAACCAAATTTTTAATATAAAACCAGTTTAAATTTTATTGATCTATTTTAGAGTAATTACAACAAATATATAATGTAATGTTTGGGTTACACATATTTGTGATAGTCTTTCCATGTTAAATTTCAAGACTTTAACGAAGAGGTAGCTTTGACACTTGTCAAGTGCCCTGGAATAATTCAAGGGTTTACTCTTCTTAAAAGAAATATTTTAGGAAAAGAAATATTTTCAAACCAAATTACCCCAATCTAATATACTTGAAATCACTTGAAGCTTCATCAAATAAAAATTAATAACTGTGTTCTCTTTACATGCACGTATTTTAAATGTGATAAAAGTTTCACCCTCTAAGGGAGGGCAGGACAAAGTTGCTGAATACTTCTTAAGCAACATCAGATTATTCAGCAGCAGAATTTTAAGATGGGAGCCCTGACAGCCAGATCTTTAGACAGGCCAGGGGGTAGTGCAACATCTGGACTTCATAGGTCAAATGTATAAGTTTACTTACTTTGCTTTCTCAATAAAGATGCGTACTTTAGTCACTAAATAAATTAGCTTTTTACAATATAATCATGGTCTCATATAAACTCAGTTATACGAGAAGCAGATATTTTATTAGCAATTGGTTCTAACACAGTCCAGAGTAAAATTTCTGTACCTTTACAAATGAGCACTAGCCAAAAGAATGCTGTTTAAAAGTAAATTTTAAGCTCAATAAAAAGGAGAAATTTTTAAATCTCTTCTGCTACTATTTACAAGGAAAACAAAAAGTTATTATTGGAGCATTAAATCTCACCATTAATAAGACACCATAGAAAAAAGGGAATTACTTATACTTAATCTTTATGCATTGCACAATTGGCCAGCATACCTCTTATTGGTATTTCTGAAAAGGAACCAAGTTATATTTAAAAGAAAAAAAAATGTTTTTAAAAGAAACTCTCTAAATGTGGCCTAGAAATTACTCTGGGAGAAAAAACAGGAGCAGATTACCTTCAAAGATCTAGAAAACTGGAATTAAAAATAAATGTATTAGGCCTCATAAAGAAAAGTAAACCATTTGCATTTTGCCTCCGTAAACAACTCTTATGTCAATATACTCAAAGACTGATAGCAAAAACCCTATTAGTGTCATTTACTGTCCCCACCCAATGACAAAGTTAGGAAATAAGCCTTATTTTTGACTGATTTAAATTAGCAAATGAAAAAAAAAGAATATTCAGGGGAACTTAGTTGAATAGGCAGAAACCTATTCCTGGAGCAGTCACTGTTTTTACTGATAGTTCATCTCATGGTAAAGCTGCTTATAATGCAAAGAATTCAGACCAAGTCATTCAAACCAGTCATACTTCTGTGCAAAGAATCGAATTAGAAACGATCAAGGCTGACTTGCAGGATTTCCAAAAGCCTCTTCATATTATCTCTGATCTGCCTATGCTGCTGGCCTGGTAAACAGAACTGCAACTACTCAATTTAAATGTCTGTGACCGATGCCTATCTATACTATTTGAACAAGTCCAGGTCCTTTAACAAAAGGAAATGCATAGGCCTATCAATTAGTTATTTTATTAAACAGGCCACAGAATCTCATCAACTTTTACATCAGCCTGCCAAAATATTGTACAGCAGACATAACAGATTATCAAGAAATGTCCCCCTTGCATGTTATATCTGCTACAAGGGCCTCTAAATCCCAACTTGAAAAACAAAAGTGGGGGAATAGTGAAGAAATCTCCTGTAAATAGACTACACCAAGCCTTAATTACTTTAAAATTTTCCCTTGTAATGCTGATGGCAAGACACCCATAGAATTACACTGGTGTCAGAATAAGCCAAACCGAAATAGTCTGGTTAAATGGAAAGATACCGAGTCTGGTTTATAGAAGGGTCCCTTTATTAACCTTTGGTCGAGGATATACTTGTGTGTTTCCATAAAACTCCTCCAAGCCTGGATGGTTCCTGCAACATGAACCTGAGGGAGGAACTGACCAGAGTACTGCAACCACAGATAGCAGAGGCCCCAAGCAAAACGCTGAGGAGTCAGAGGAGAAACATCCAGAGATAGGGGATGGTGAAGACGCCTTGCCATGCTAGCACTCATCATCGGTGCATTGGTGCAGGTTGCCCATGACAAAGCCAAAAAAATTCAGACCTACATTGTCATTTCTCACCATTTGTCCACCATCCAGAACTCGAACATCATTGCTGTCATGTCACAAGCTAACAGTGACTGGGAAAGGGATCCATAAAAAACAAATGGCCCCACAAGAAGCCTGCTATGAATGAATTCCTTAAATACCTGACAATAATATTTAGAAGGACATGAAAGAACTCAATCCTTGTCGTCGAATCTCCCTACGTTTCCTTTTTAGAGTAACCGCTATTGTCTTTCTTTCTTGTTCTTCTATGTTTGCTTCCAGTCTGAAGATGCAGAATGAAAAGTTTTAAAAGGATCTGAGCCCAGCTAATGGCAGACACCTTTCTAAACTAATTAAGAAAGCAAAAAGGGGGAAATGTCAGGCCAGCAAAGACCAACAGTAGTGAACATATCAATGCGAGAATCCTACAGCAGGCGAATGGACTTTGATATTCAGCATGGCGGAAAATGAGCATTTTGCTACCCTGCTGTTGGCAAAATGGCTGTAAGCAACCTCCTACCATGATAATACTTTTATTGTTTACCAAACTTTACCATCGATATGCCTGTATGCTTTGCTAAAGGGCAAATGTGTATTAAAGTAAATAAAAACTGATGGGTCCTGAGTTTCAGAGAGCCTCTTTACTAGAGAGAAATGCCTTCACCTGGCTCCCCCACGCCTTCTAAATATGTAATTGTCGTATAGTGTATTCATTTCAGTTCATACACTTTTGCAGTTCCTGAATCTTTGCTGCAAAAGGTTGCTGCAGGGAAGGTAGGGGAAGGTGGGGTTAGAGAGATCAACTAAAGGACTTGAGGCATGCATATAAGCCTGACTAATGGACACTGACACCAGTGGGGGTGATGACATGAGGAGGAGGTAGGAGGGACAAATGGGGGATAAGGACACATATGTAATACCTTAATCAATAAAGAAAAAAATAGCCCTAGCTGGTTAGGCACTGTGGATAGATGATTGGCCTCCAGACTGAAGGGTGCCAGGTTCGATTCCGGCCAAAGACACATGCCTGGGTTGTGGGCTTGGTCCCCAGTGTGAGGAATGCAGGTGGCAGAGAATCAATGATTCTCACGCATCATTGATGTTGCTATCTCTCTCCCTCTCCCTTTCTCAGTGAAATCAATAAAAAATATTTCAAAACATAAAAGAATAAACAGATGAATAAAATAGAGCCAGAGTAAAAAATATATGTTTTAGAATCTAATAAAAGGAATCCTATTATTTTCATATATTTAATAATTCCTACAACTTTTGTGATAAAATAGGTTTGCACTGTTTTGGTAATATTATATTTAATATTTTTTCCTTAACATATTAATGTTTATTGCATGTAACACTATATTATAACAGACTAATATGCAAATTGTCCCTTCAAACAGGAGTTTGACCAGGAGATCCACCATGGGGTGGGACAGACTGGCTAGCATCCAGGGCTGCACCCTGCAGGCAGCCCCACACTGTTCTGTCCACGGCCCCCTTCCACCCCCGCAATGATCGAGGACGCGCCAGCCAGTAATCTGCCCACAGCCCCTTCCCCTGGCCTTCATCTTCCCCCATCTGATCCCCCACTCGATCTGGGTGGAGCCAGCCGGCCAAACACCTGTATCCCCTCCCCCTGGCCAACCTGGCGATTGGGGTGTGCAGGCCGGACACCACCCATGCATGAATTGTACACTGGGTCTCCAGTATTATTATATTTAAAATTGTTTTTCTTGGAATATTAATGCTTATTGCATGTAAAATTATTACATTTAAAAAAGTTTTCCTGGAAATATTAACATTTCTTCAATGTAACATTATGACACTAAAACCATTTTTCTTAAAATATTAAAAAAGTAAATATAAAAAAGAGGGACACTGTATCAACATGGATTAAAAGGAATGCATTCTTCACTCTGGTGTTATCTACTTATTACCTCACTAATCAGAAGATGAAGAATTATTCCTAACAATGAAACAATAAGATAGTGTTGAGTACAGATGCCCATCCACTACTCACTTTCCACATGGCTTCCAGAAATTAAAGTGTAGCATTCCTTTTAAAACAGCTCATTACTCTAATCCATGAGAGACTGTACCATTTACCTTGAAATCCCATCCCAGTAATGCTTTGCCTTGGATCAGAATGGGCAGGTCTTGTAGGTGGAGGATCCCAACCTCTTGAAGATGGAGTTCTTTTCAGTGGAAGGGAATCCACCCTGCAGCCACTTCTGTGAAGATTAATTGTATGTCCGCCATCCTCTGTGTCATAAATAACATCATTCTACGTGAGTAGGGTCAACATTTGTTAAATGGTCAAGTCTGGTTATTGTGTATAAATATTTACTAAACAGGATCATGGTCATAAGCATGCTGGTTAGCACAAAATGATAAAATTCTATCTTCACATGTCTTCAGTACAGTGCTCAGAGTTATTGAAAATCAGTTTGGATAACTGAGAAAGAACTGAAGCAGAATTATATATACATGCCAATAAAACAAAACAAAACACACACACACACACACACACACACACACACACACACCAGAATTTGAATGCAGAGAATCCAGATATACTAAGTGAAAGAAGTTATTTAAAAATACAAGAAAACAGTCTCAACTAGTCTTCAAACTAATTTCATCTCAATAAAAGCTTTTAAAACATGTAATGTCATAGTTAAAAATTAAAATATAAAAAGTCAAAACATGATGCATTACAAAAAAGTGTTATTTCACGAACGTTATCACATAATTCCTACAGTTCATTTATAAAATAACTCTTTGATCAGAATACTACACTCTATTTTAATAGCATTTAAAGAAAACATGTTGAATCATACATAATTAACAATCACTGTTTTCATTTTCAAATAGAAAAGAGGCTTATATTCCAATTCTGTAATTCGTCATGGGAAAGAAGAACTATGAGCATCCTCATATGTGGCCAAATATGAACTGGCAAACTCTTCTCAGTATCACCCAGATGGTATAAACAGGAACATTCACCTTCATCTTGCACAAACCCTGCAATAACACTAGGAAATTTCCCGTGAAATGTCACACACCTAATTATCACAAATGGACACTAAATCTTTGAAATTTGGAAAACTGGTTAATATGAAACCAACTTTTCCTGCTACAGATATGTTGAAATGAATATACTTTCCTTTCATTGTCAGTCAAATAAGTAATTAGATAAATTAATTAAAAGACAACTCCCTGAAAATAGCTCGTCAACATTTTTATTCATGTTTCATATTCCTCATATACAAGAAAGAAAGAAGGAAAGAAAGACCAATAAACTTGGTGAATCATTGGTTTTTAGCCTTTTCCTGAGTCAGAGTCCCCTTTGTGAATCTATTTAATACCATAGACATTTCTCTTATGTAGTTTCCAAATGGAAAGTTTTCTACATCAAACGTAAGTACAAGATCATCTTATCAATTTAATAATAGAGATTATTACTTTACACAGTACAGGGTTGCACATTCCTATACTCAAAACTAGTATTTCAAATCCAATTCTAAATAATGAAGTGTGTGTCCTTGACGTTTATATAGTTAGACCAACTTTTATTTCAGTGGGAATTTTCCAAGGTGAACTGATGTCCTTTTTTGAGACGAAAGAAGGGTACTTTCAGAACAAATTCTTAGTAGTTCAATAAGTATGAATCTTCACTTTAAACCTACATGACTTCCTGTTCCCAAAGTGTAACATTCTAAAATATGATCAATAGAATTAAGTTCTTCAGAGAACTGTTGAAGTGACTAGAGGCAAACAGTAATGCTAAAATAGACTGAATTTAGCTTGAGGTTTAAATCCTATCCGTGTAAGGTCATTAGGAGTGTTTCACACATTACATATTGCATTCACTATTAGAAGTGCGATACCTCTTTAGCAATTACAAATCATCTTGATCATCAGTATACATTCTCAATCTAATGAAAGGTATCATTTCTTTTGCTCTGAATGATATGAATGAAATTGAGGTGTATCTCTTCATTCAATGTTACTGTTTTCACATAAATAATGGTTTCATGCTCATATCTTTTTTTAATTTTTTAAAAACATTTGAGTTACTGACAGTAACTTTATGAATTTAAAGTTACTGAATTTATGGAAGTTAATATGATCTCATAGGCTTCAGGTACACAAGTCTATGATACCTCATTTGCATATTGTATTATGTGTTTACCTACCTCAGATCTCCTACCATCCCTAGATTTTGAAACATTACCTAAGTGTTTTCCACCTGAGGGTCCTTTTGCTTCTCTTACTTCCTCCTCTTCCACTTCTCAGACTTCTCACATCACCTCTATTTCTTGATGGAAGTGGTTCCCCCTAGCCACCCCCACTTTGAAAAGATGGTTTCTTGGTGTAGTCTACTTTAGTTGTTTTTCCACCCACAGACTAAAATGAGTACACATAATATCAACACTACATAACATTTAACCTGAACAAATGAGCAACTGTTTGAAACCTACTTATTATTGCAACTAAAATCAAGATCTACCTCAAATTCTTCTCCCAAACCAAGTGTTTCCTTCAAAAATGACAGAGTCCTTTTTCATGGTAAGTTTATGAAACACTTCATTATTAACAATATTCCATTGAAGTATTCAACACAGAACCATATATGTTGGTTAATAAAATTCCTCCAAAGACCCCTAGTAATAAGGACTAAAATGTATGTTGGTTAATAAAAGTCCTCCAAAGACCCCTAGTAATAAGGACGAAAACGTCTCACATTCCAGGGGAAAGCACATAAATTCCATTCTTGTTTTTTAGTAGGCTTATTCTTGGTTATCTGGAGAGAGGGATAGAGAGATGGAAACATAGATGAAAGAGAAATATTTTGATCAGCGGCTTCCTTAAATGGCTCCTACTGGCAAACCAGCCAGCACCCTGGGCATGTGTCCTCATCCGATATAGATGATGAGACATCTTGGTTCACAATTCTATCCTCAACCATTGAGCAATACTGACTGGGCAATGTGGATTACTTTTTAGAATGTGTCTGTTACTTCATTTATGTTTTGACACATCTATTTCATGTTTTCCAGTGCACCCGGCTTACATAAACTATTTATTTTTTAAAACAAACAATCGTTCATTCAAAATGATTAGGTACTTTATTCCTCCTCTACCGCTTCTCAGGTTTCTTAGTTTTACTATTTCTTCAGTAAAAATGACAGAAAACAATGTCCAGTATGAATGCAACTCTGTATACATAGTTCTGATTTGTTTCTCCATTCTATTTTTAATCGGCTCTTTGCACAATCTTTAGTATTTTTATGTTACTGCACTGTTTGATGTTAAATATGGTTCTAAGAAAACAAACCATCTTGAAGGGGAGAGCTGCTATGACTAGGAACCCAGCCTCACCTCTACCCAGATGGGCCTCACACATCACCTGAGAGCCACTCTGGCCAAAGACCTTTTTACGGCAGCAGCAGACCCACGGACACCGGGACTCCAGCCCCCCACCACTGCCATTGCCTCCTGTGAGTCTTGGAGTGTACAATTGAATTGCGGATCCACTCTGTGGCCATTGGCCCATCACACCCTGGCACCTGGGTTCTGACATGATAGCTAAAATGGGGAGACAAACAAACAACACCCAAAGGACAGAAAAGGAGGAATTGCCAGAAGAGGAACTCAATTAAATAGAGACATACAATATGTTCGAAAAGGAATTCAGAATAAGGGTCATAAAGTTGATACACCAGATGCATGGGAAATCCACAACTTACATAAGAATCAAGGAAAAATGAAAAACATTGATAATAGCTACAATAAAAAATACGATGGAAGGTTTCTATAGTAGACTAGAAGTAGCAAAGAATTGAATCAGCGATTTAGGAGACAGGGCAGAGTAACACACCCTGAACAACACAATCTGAACAGCAACTTGAGAGAAAAAATAGAAAGCAGGTGGATATCCTAAGGGAGATTGGGGATAACATGAAACAAATAACATGTGTATAATAAGGGTGTCAGAAGGACAAGATGAGGAACAAGGATTAGGAAACCTATCAGAAGAAATAATCACAAAACCTTCCTGATCTTGGGAAGAAAAAGTCACACAAGCACAGACAGTCCCAAAAAAGATGAAACCAATAAGACATATACCAAGACACATGGTAATTATAATGGCAAACAATAATGACACAAACAGAACCTTAAAGGCTGCAAGAGGGAGACAGAGAGTCACCTACAAAGGCTCTCCTGTTAGATTATCAAATGATTTTTAACAGAAACACATCAGGCCAGAAGGGAATGAAAGGAAATATACAAAGTGATGCAAAACAAGGGACCAAATCCAGGAATACTTATCCAGTAAGGCAATCATTCAAGACTATAGGGGAATTCAGTGTCTTTACAGAAAAAAAAAAAAATCTAAGGGAGTGTTTCACTACTAAACCATCAATGCAAGGAATGCTGAAGGGACTGTTGTAAAAAGAAGGAATAGAAGAGACAGAAGAAACACAGGCATGAAGAAAAAAGTGGCAACATATCAGTACCTATCAAAATAACCTTAAACCTAAATGGACTAAACACTCCATTCAAAAGATATATAATGGCCAAAATTATAATAAAACAAGACCCATATATATGCTGTCTATGAGAGACCCACCTCAGAATAAGGGACTCACATGGACTGTAAGTGGAAGGAGAGAAATACTTTTCAGGCAAAGAAGGGGAAAAAACTAGGGGATCAATAATTATATTTGAAGAAATAAATCTCAAGAAGCCAAGACGGTGATGGAATAGGCATACATGTCCCAGGGCACGTCCTGGAGCAAATGGAGTGAGCAGCTGAAACTAATAACACCCACCCGGAATTGGCAAAGTACACTCAGGTGGTGAGACAGTTTGCAGCCAGGAAGGGCAGGGTTCCTCTGGTAAGGTAAAAACCAGGGATTTGGGCAGGAAAGTTTGCCACACCTCTGAGCCCAGAAAGGATATAAGCACCCCTATGTTCATAGCAGCACAATTCACCAGAGCTAAGATCTGGAAACAGTCTAAGTGCCCATCAGCAGATGAATGGATTAGAAAACAGTGGTACATCTATATGATGGAATACTATGCTGTTTTAAAAAAGAAGGAATTCTTGCCATTTGCAGCAGCATGGATGGAACTGGAGAGCATTATGCTAAGTGAAATAAGCCAGTCAATGAAGGAAAAATACCACATGATCTCACTCATTTATGGATAATAAAGACCATTATAAACTTATGAACAAAAATAGATACAGAGGCAGAGCAGCTTCGAACAGACTGTCAAACTACAGCGGGAAGGCAGGGGAGGGTTGGGGGGTAGGCGGGGAGAGTAAGTGATCACCCGAAAGACTTGTATGCATGCATATAAGCATAACCAATGGACATAAGACACTGGGAGTTAGGGGAGGCCAGGGGAATGTCTGGGCGGGGTAGAAAGAGGAGACATATGTAATACCCTTTGTAATACTTTAAGCAATAAAACAATTTAGAAAAGAGAGAAAAAAGAAATCTCAAAGTAAAGGTCATAAAAAAGAGATAAGACTGATTGCTATGATGTGTTCTACCACCCAAGGGAGTAGACTCTCAATGCAAGAGCTGCCCTTGGGGATCAGTGAGCTCCCACAGGGCAGCGCCATTCAGCTGGATCCTGTGCTGACGACTGGCCAGTGGAGCAGCAGTGGCAGGAATCTCTCCCACCTCCACAGAGGCGCTAAGCATGTTTGGCAACTGGGATTAAGCCTAAGCCATCATTCAGATATCCCCTGAGGTCTCCCAGGCTGCCAGAGGGTGAGGGACTCCGCCAAGTGTACAAAGTTCGTTCACTGGGCCTCTTATATTGCTAATAAACTACAATAAGATATAACAAAATTCAAATACTTGGAGGCTAAATAGTCTTTTATTAAATAAATGGAGGCCCAGGGTATGAATTCCTGTATGGAAGCAGTCTGGTTGGCCTCCCCAGATGGGGGCACATGGGGCCAGGCCTGAAGCAGTTAGTGGCCATTGGCGGTTAACCAGAAGGCCATGCCTCCAATCTGGGCGTTAGCGCATATAGGGGGTGTGGCTGACCAGGGGAAAGGCTGTGAGTGGTTTTCTTATCAGTCCTGCCCCGAATGGAGGATTGGGGGCAGATGGGAAGCAAGGCTGGTCAGGGATATGGCCGATTGGGGCCCAGATAAGACTGCTTGGCTGCCGCAATGCAAGTCATAGCCACCAGCTATTCTGGTCATTCTGCCATTCCGGTCACAGGGCTTTTATGTACAAAGATAGATAACTGGGTTACGGAAGAGATTAAAGAAGAAATTAAAATCATCCTGGAAGTAAATGAAAATTAAAAATAAAAGTCCAAAATCTATGGGACACACTGAAAGTAGTCCTTAGAGGGAACTTCATAGCATTACAGGCCTAACTCAAAGAACAAGAAAAACAGTTAACAAATTATCTAACCCGCACAACTTAAAAAGTTAGAGAGAGCAACAAGCAAAGCCCAAACTCAGCAGCAGGAAGGAAATAATGAAGATCACAGCAGAAATAAATGACATAGAGACCAAAAACCGCACAAAAGATTAATAAAGACATGAGCTATTTCTTTGAAAGTATAAACCAGATTGACTAAGCTCTAGCTAGGCTCACCAACAGGACCCCAGTAAACAAAATCAGAAATGAAAGAGGCAAAATAGCAAAATACCCCACAGATATAAAAAGGATTGTAAATAAATACTATGGACAACTCTACTCCAACAAACTGATCAACCCTGAAGAAATGGACATATTCCTAGAAAAATACAATCTTCCTAAACTCAGTTAGGAAGAATAAAACATAGGACCACGCCAATAACTACTCAGGAAATTCAAGCAGTCACAAAAATAACTTGCAGCAAACAAAAGCCTGGGCGAGACGGCTTCACAGGGACTTTTACCAAGTGTTCAAAGAAAAACTAAATCCTTCTTCCTCAGACTATTCCATAAAATTCAAAGGAAGTACCATTTCCCAACACTTCCTATGAAGCCAGCATTACTCTAATCCCAAAGCCAGATAGAGAAAACACAAAGAAAGAAAAATGCAGGCCAATATATCTCTGATGACCATAGATGTTACAATCCTCAACAGAACTCTAACAAATGCGATGCAACATTACATTGAAATGAGCATACACCATGCCAAAGCGGATATATTCTGGGGAAGTAGGATGAGTCAACATCCAGAAATCAATAAGTGTGATGCATCACATAAACAAATTGAGAGAGATTCATATCCATTGGTGCAGGAAAAGCATTTGACAAAATCCAACACCCAATTTTGATAAAAACTCTAAGCAAACTGGGCATAGAGGGATCATACCTCAACATTAAAAAAAGCCTTATGTGACAAAACTACAGACAACATCATACTCAATGGGCAAAAGCAATTACTCTAAGAAGAGGAACAAGACAGGGATGCCCACTCTCACCACTTCTGTTCGACAGAGTACTGGTAGTGCTAGGCAATGCAGTCAGACAAGAAGAAGTCAAACAAGGCATGCTAAGTGGAAAAGAGGAAGTAAAACTGTCATAATTCGCAGATGGCATGGTATTGTCCATAGAAATACCTAAAGACTCCATCAAAAAAACTAGGAGATTTAATAAATGAATTTGGCAATGTAGCAGTGTACAAAATTAACACCCAGAATTCTATGGCTTTTTGATACACGGATAATGAACTCAGAAATAGAAACAAACAAAGAAAAATGCCATTTAGCAGTGCAACAAAAATTTAAGAAACCTAGGAATAAACTTAACTAAGGAGGTAAAAACCTGTTCTTGGAAAACTACAGGAAATTGAAAAAAAGTGATAGAGGAAGACTAAAGCAAATAGAAGAACATACCATATTCATGGTTTGGTACAATCAACATCATTAAAATGTTCATAGTACCCAAAGCAATGTACAGTTTTAATGTATTAACCATTAAAATGTCAATGGCGTATCTCACAGACCTAGAAGAAAGTTTCCAAAAATTCCTATGAATTTAAGAAAAGACCCCAAATAGTTACAGCAATCTGGACAAAGAAGAACAAATTTGGAGGGATCACAATACCAGATATCAAGCTATACTACAAGCCACCATTCTCAGAACTGCCTCTTACTGGAACTAAAACAGACATAAAGACCAATGGGACAGAACAGAAAACGTAGAAGTCGACCCGAACCATTATGCTCAATTAATATTTGACAAAGGAGGCAAAAGCATAGAATGGAGTCATACAGTCTCTTCAATAATTGGTGTTGGAACCTGGATGGCAGTGAGGCCTAGGCAGGGTTGGGTAGGTGGGGCGGCGCGGGGCGGGGCGGGGCATGGCGGGGCGGCTGCACACTGGGCTAGGACTCTGCTGGCACAGGCACTGCACTGGAGACTCTTGCCCTTCCCGCGGGGTCTGGGGCCTCCCAGCAGGGCCCCATGGAGGACCTTAGCCTGGACAGCTGCAGAGAGGAGGACGCGGCGCCAGGCGCCAAGGGGTGGCCCGAAACCCAGGTGAGGGTGCACTTCCGCGTGACAAGGTTCATCATGGAGGCAGGTGTCAAGCTAGGGATGTAGTCCATTCCCCTCGCCACCGCCTGTGCCATTTACCATAAGTTCTTCTGTGAGATCAACCTGGACGCCTATGACCCCTACTTGGTCGCCATGTCTGCCCTTTACTTGGCTGGCAAAGTGGAAGAACAGCCCCTGCGAACCCGTGACATCATCAACGTGTCCAACAGGTACTTCCACCCAGGCAGCGAGCCCTTGGAGATGGACTCCCTAGTCTGGGTGATCCGGGACAGCATTGTGCAGTGCGAGCTCCTTGTGCTGCGGGTACTGCGCTTCCAAGTCTCCTTTCAGCACCCACACAGGTACCTGCTCCACTACCTGATTTCTCTCAAGAACTGGCTGAATCCTTACAGCTGGCAACGGACCCCCATCTCCATCACTGCCTGGGCCCTGCTGCGGGACAGCTACCGCGGGGGGCTGTGCTTCTGGTTCCAGGCTCAGCACATAGCGGTGCTGGTGCTCCACCTGGCCCTGCAGGTCTGTGGGGTCCAGGTGCCCGCCGAGGCCATGGCCGAGAAGCCATGGTGGCAAGTGTTTAGTGGCGACCTTACCAAGCCAATCATTGATAACATTGTGTTTGATCTCACTTGCATTTATACCATGGACACAGAGATCCCCAAAGACAAGCCTGGGACACTCGGCTGCCAGGGGACAGCGCCACCACATCGCCCTGAGGGCGGGTCCCCAGAGCACTGGCAGGGAGGACTGGTTTTGTGCTGCTGGAGACAGGCCAGTGAATGCCGGGGTCCAACCCAGCAGGTCCAGGGGTTCCCAAAGGCGTTAGACGGAGTCGGCGAAGAAGGAATGACACGGAGACAGTGTTCAGTTGATCAGCAGCCTAGCCAGGATCTTCAGGCAAGTTCTGGCCTCGATCTCCAGAGAGGTTCTGCTGTTTATTGTCTTGTTACATCAGTATTTATCCCAGTTGATTTTAATCCTATCAATTTCTATTACAAAGGTTAGGGTGTTTCTTATCTCCATTCCAGGGAGTAAAGATTATGTAGCTTAAGCATGATTGTTTGTAGTTATTAACTACCCGCCTGGCACTTAGTTAAGGAGTTTCATCCCCTCCCTAACTTCAGGGAAAAATTCCTACCTGGGGAAGCAACCTTTCTAGGAGAGGCATCCTCTCCCTGACTTCAGGGAAAAGTTCCTACCTGGGGAAACAACCTTTCTAGGAGAGGTGACCTTGGTTAAAACACACAGCGCTAAGGGGAGCAAACATATTAAGAACAGTATGCTATATACGCCAGGTCCCTTGAAACATATGCTGTGCAGATATTTCTTTCCTGCAGCGACTGTGTCAAGCAGCAAGGATGGACCGCCTTCCGGCAGGTGAAGGCGATGACATGCTGCCACTTTGATTCTCAGGCTTTGACTCTCCCTGGCAGCCAAGGTCCAGATGGGGATGGGCACTGCACCTCCCGTGGGCAGGAGGGTGCCATGGGCAGGAGGGTGCTGCGGGCAGCTCTGAGGCCTCCGGGTCTGCTTTTGTCCTTTGAAAGAACGCAGACTACAGCAGAGGTTTGGGATCAGTGGAAGGAAAATCAAAGAACGGATGGGACTGTGCCCCAGGGGATTTTTTTAAAGGCCAGATTTAGAGAAAGTATGACTCAATTAACATAGAGGGAAATTTTATTTTGTTTCATTGAAGATATTACAAAGCCAAAATAAAAACATAATAATAATTGGTGTTGGACTTATAGCACAGATACATGCAAAAAAATTAGTCTACACCAACTTACACCACACATAAGTATAAATTGGGAATGAATAAAGGACTTAAACGTAAGTGGGTAACCATGAAAATCTTAGAAGAAGCAAAATATCAGGCATCTGTCTCAGCAATACCTTTACTGATACAGCTCCTAGGGCAATGGAAACTGAGGAGAAAAGAAACAAATGGGACGACGTCAAATTAAAACACTTCTGCAGAGAAGAAGCGGCCAACAAATACAACAACAACAACAACAACAAAACAAGGAAGTCCACTGCCTGGGAGAAGATATTTGCCAATGTTATATCAGATAAGGACCTAGTCTCCAAAATTCATACTGAACTCATCCACTAAACAAAAGGAAGATCAACATTCCAATAAAAAACTGGGCACCACCACCACAAAGGCCCCTTCTGACTTATGGTGGCCCAGTTCCTGTGATGATTATTACAGCCACACAGGAGATGGGTATGATGGGGGCATGGCAATTACTGCAACAGCCGATGGGACACCCCTGTAAGAGGTCCTGAGTGTGGTGCTGGCAGCGATCACAGGATACACCATGTACACAAGAGAGAGTGAATCATGCAGTACAGTAGCTCACCTGATTGGGCACTTGGGGAGTCAGAGGGGAAGCCCCTGTGACAGAAGAATTGTGACAGAAGAATTAGACACTGAAAATAAAAATGATAAGGTACAGACAATATTTTATTGTAAGCAATTTGGCTTCTGTTATTTAAGAATGACAAAAAGCAAATGGTAGGTTTGGGGGAAGCATCAAGAATTGTAGGTACCATTATGAAGTTTCAGGATTGGAGGCAAGGTTTGAATTGTACAAGGTTGCTTCCTAAGTGCTGATTTAAATTACAATATACTTAAATGTTTAAATTTTACATATTGTATTGTTAACATATTCAGAATATAAGCACAACCAACAGACCAACAGAGGCAAGACACTGGGAGTGGGTGACAAGAACAAGAGACTAGAGATAGAGGAAGCTGGAGGGAAGGTAAGTAAAAAAAAAAGAAAGAGACATATATATTACTTTTTGTAAAACCTTAAACACTAACATTGCAAAAAATTTTCAGAAGAAAGTGTTCTGCAACATGGGATTTCTTGTCTGATTTTACTACAAACACAGAAAAGCAGTCTGTTTGGATGGTGAGTTATATTCATGGCCCTAAATTTCCCAGGGTGTCTATGACCATATGTGCATAAAGTCTTTGAAGTGAACTGCATACAAAATGAAGCACTGTGTTATTTCGTCATGGCATGCTGCCCTGTTTTCCAGTTAGGGAGGGTAAACAAATGAGGTATTCTCCTTGGAAAACCTAAATGGATAAAAGGATTGAAGAACCTCTGACAAGGCTGCAAAACAAGGATTCCTCCAGCTCTGTGGCCCAGACTTTGCCCCCTAAGATACTGATCAGGAGCAGGCCGATCCCAGTGGCCCCAGGAGGAAGTGGAGACCCTGGGGAAATAGGAGATGGTGGTGAGCAGCAATAGGGCAATGTGGCGTGGCAGCACAGCAGCCTAGGCCTCAGCATGAGGAAGATTCACAGACACCTGTGGAAAGGAGTATAGGAAGAACATGTCATGCCAGCCCCTGTTGAGGGGCAGGTGGAAAGGCCTGAAGGTGCTGTGGGTGGCCTAGAGGGAGAGTTCAGAGGAGGGGCTGAGGTAATCTGCTTTGATTATGAGTGACAGTGCACATGCACACTCCCTCCTCCTGCCTAAGCCCCCCTGCCTGAGCTGGAATTGCACTGCCCTTGTTGTACTGGTAGTTCCTGTCAAAGGCACACACCCTGCGGCCCTGGTGTTACAGGCTGTTTCCCTCCCAGCATCCAGGTGTCCCTGTGAGAGAAAAATAATGGCCCAGGAACCTGGCAGCACACCAGGGGAGAGCCCAGGCAGCCCCTCCTCACCCGTCCTGTCCGCTCACTATGGGCCATCGTCCTCTCATAGTACTTCAGGGGATTGAGCCACAGGTCCTTGGTGATGATCTGGTAGGGCAAAGAGAGCTTGGTCAGGAGAACACAGGGACCCAAATAGAAACCCAAGCAGCAGGCGGACACAGGAATCTGGCATGGCCAGTGACATCCCACCTCAGCAATCCTGTCAGATGTTGTCACACTGTGGTCAGAGAACCAGTAGAAGAAGCTGGCGCTGCTGTCCTGGAGCCTGTGGCTGTAGACTTCTCGTTCACAATGCTGGTACCACTGAATGGGAGTGGCACGGGACAACCTGTATCCTGCAGGAGAGGGGTATGTGAAGCTGGGTACATCGCCTTCCATCCCTGCCTACCACCAGCTGCAGCCCATGCAGGGAGCCTCCTCTTACCTGTGAGGGTGATGAGATACTCCTTCACAATCACATGGTTGCGGAAGTAGGGGTTGCTGCGGAAGTACAGGCTAATGGTGCAGCAACCACAGGGATGCCTGACTTCCCTCACCTGCAGAAGGAAATGGATCCAGGGAGTGAAATCGCAGCCCAGTGCTGCCGCCTGTAGCTGTTTTCAGGGACAGGCCATTTCCCCACCTGCCCTCCACTACTCCTTGGAGCAGGTGCACTTACCTTCAAATCAATCACATGGCCGAGCATATTTTCATCTTGGACGCTGATCATGGCTGACAACTCTGGGTGGTTGACAAACTGCTTTGGGTCAAGGAGCCTGCAACCTGGGAGCTGGGCATGGACCAGCTAGAAAGAGCAGCCTGGCCTGGCCACTCCTTCCCTTAAGGCCACTCCTTCTCCATCAAGGGCAGGAAGGGGCACAGCACCACTCTGTTTCCTGACAGACCCTGATGCCCACCAGATTGTTTTGTGCTGAGGGCTTGACAGGCTACACATCACATATTCCTGCTTCTGACTGAGGAACTGGACATAGAGACGGCCTGTAAGGCAGCATTAGTTAGTCCCAGAACAGCCCGTGCAACACAGCCCAGTCTGTGGGCATCAGCCCCTGGTGTATGCGTGCCTCTGCGTTGGAGCTCTGCCCCTGGACACCCTGGTAATGCTTCTATGGTGCCTGTACAAGACAGAGGGTGTCTCCAGGATCCTGGGCCAGACCGGGATGCACTGCCCCTAGCTTGTCCTCAATGTTCTTTTCTATGGGAACCATCCCCGCTTACACCGTTCTCCTGCACTGTCCCATGCTCCTTGTGATCCTGCTCCTCTACCCTCAAGGATACAGCTGTGAGCCAGAACCCAGGGATGCGCCGGATATTGAGGCTTCTCCGTTTGAAATAGGGCTTGAGCCTCTGCCGAGTCCTGCACCTGAGCCGAGAGAAGGCCCTGCTGGCTTGCTCGTTCATGGTCTCCATCTCCAATTGAAGGGCCTGGAGCACCTCCAGAGGGGACCAGGTTAACTTGGCCCCGGGCCCTGACTGGGCCTGCTCCTGCTGCACTGGCTCCTCTTCTTCTGGCTTTGCTTTGGCCTTGGACTGAGGCTCCACCTCTCCCACCTGTTCCACTGCCTCCATGGTGCACTTCCCCTCCCCCTGCAGGACAAACTGCTCCCCTGCAATTAATTGCTCCTCCATCCACCCCTCCTCCTGGTGGTTACTCCCTTGCAGGTCACCTGGAGCCTGTGCCTCCAGCCTCAGCTCTTCACTCACCACCTCCTCCTGCCTCCCCACCTGCAGATCTGGGAAAACCTCCTCCCCTGCCCACTTGGCCTGCCATGGCACCACCTGCAGAAGGCCCTCGGTCCACAGGATAAACTGAGCCTGTGCCTGGAACTCCTCCCCCAGGCCCTCCTTGTCTTCCCCTTGCTCCTCACTCTGGGTTCCCTGCTGCACCTCACTCTCCTCTCCCTGCACACACTGCTCTGCAGCCACCCAGTCCTCCCCTCTCCCGCACTCAAGATCAATCCCAACATCCTGGCCTGTGTCCAACCTCAGCTCCAGGGTCTCAGCCTCCCCCACCTGCATGAAGTCCTCCCACTCCAGCCCCAAAGCTGCCCTCTGAACTTCCTGTGCCCTTGTGTCCTGGGTATCACCACTTCCCTGCACCGAGGTGAAGCTAAAAGCCTCCTGGATCATCCTGCTTGCCCTGTCCTTCCTGGTGCAATGGCCCTGGGGTGCACTGTGAGTCCTCAGGCGCCCTGCAGCTGAAGGCCCCCCAGTGGAACTGAGAGGAAGCACGCTGCCCCCAGGAGCCCCTCAGTCTCCCAACACAGCCTGACTCTGGATGCTCCCTGGCTCTGAGACTGGTGCTGTGAAGTAGCAGGTGGTGCAGAGCCTGCTGAGTCCAGGCAAGGTGCTTGCTCACTGTTGTATGCAACCAGGCCCTGGTGTGCTGACTGGGTGCACACTGGGCTCATGCACAGGCGCTGGCCATGTGAACATGTGGTACAGAAGGCACCTGGCCAGGCCCAGCCTGCTGTTTCTGTTTGGGCTCCTCAAAAGCCTCCTCCAATCACGGACAGGGCAGTGGGTGTCACCCTGCGCAACCCCGCCCCACACTCAAAGTTCTGGTGTAGGTAGATGGTAACTCGGAGGTATCCTCTTATCTCTTCATTAGCCAGAAAATGGAGATTTTGAAAGCTTAGAATCTTGACCTGACTGAAAAGAAGGAAGAAATGGTGGAACTTGAAAATGACTTCAGGTTTTCTCACTGTGCTGAATGAAGTCAAACACTGCTGCAGTTAAATATTTTACCCGTTGTTCTCCCCGCATGAACTACAATAATAATGTGCTTTGTGTTGACATTTACTGCTGTGTTGCTGACAATTACCTGGAAGAGAAGTTAAGGGGATTCAATGGGTTGGAAAAAGTTGAGCTAAATCAGAAAGCAGGTCTAATTAAGCAAGTTTATTCTCTATCTATCTAAAGACACACACACACACACACACACACACACACATATTTATATGGCTAAGGTGACTCGTGCATGTGCCATAAGTTTGAACCTCTTGCTGGCGCCAATTGCATGCATGTGTTTCAAATCGGCATTGTCAATCTGAATTTGGTTGACACTGCTATTATAGAGAAAGGGCAAATAGCAGTACTAAAATATTTCTTCTAATTAATCTCCTTTCAATGTGCACAAATCCATGCACCTGGCCACTGTTATTCTAATAGTGGCAAGATATCATCTGTAAATACTAATATTCTATTGGGCCAGGACATGCCAAATTGGTCACACATATCTATAAATATAATAGCGTAAGCGACATTATGAGTGGTTGGTACGATGCACACCGACCACCAGGACGCAGACGCTCAACACAGGAGCTTCCCCCAGGTGGTCAAGGCTCTCCCTCAGCGAGAGCATCACTCAGCCAGAAGGCGGGCTAAAGGCTGGAAAGTGCAGCTGTGACAGCAAGAGCCTCTGCTGCCTATGTGACAAGGCTACGAAGCAGTGGTGGCAGGTGGAGTGGGGCTTGGATGAGCGGGAACAGAGCACCTGACTCCAGCTTGGGCTCCTGCCCACCTGCCTGCCGTTTCGTGCACTGCTACATCCCTCAGGAGGTGTCAGACCTAACCTGGCAGTCCCACATCTCCCAAGGGGTCCCAGATTGTGTGAGGGTGCAGACCAGGCTGTGGGACGCCACTGGTGCTTGAATTTCATTCACCGGGCTTCTAGTCATTTTATTATTTATCACCGATTTAGCATGGTTCTCTTCTAATGCTGAATAATTTAAAGGTATAACCTGAATTTTGGTAATGATGGCCATTCAGATTTTACTGTTCTTTAGCGGTATTATTTAATGGCTTATATGAAGGGCACTCATCACCCTCAAAATATGAGAACTATTACATGTCCCACAAACAGTACTATGCTTCAGTGCTAATTCTTTCCACTAATGCCCCTAAGTGAGCCTTTCACTAATTTTCTTTGCTCACTAGCTCATCCAAAATTGAAATGGGCAGACTGCTTGTCTATATTCAAGTGCAGAGGCATATTCTTCTTAACTACACTGATGCTATCAATACTTTCAATTTTCCAACATAATTTATAGTGAGGGTCTCTATGTTAGACTTTAAAACATCTCTTTACTAATATGAATAAGTCACTTTTACCTTATTTCTTCACAACTATGTGCACGCTCTGATGTAGCAACTTTCAGTGTCTGACTCTTTCAAGTGTCCCTTTACACCCTTCTTTTCATTAAAAACAGGCCATCTGAATCCACACTGATCACTTTTCAGCCTGTTGTGATAATTCAGACATTCCTTGGGTTACGTTGGACTCGAGGTACATAAGTTTTGTGGTTACGTTGCCATTCCCCATTTATTTATTAAAAAAAAAAAGTTTGAGCATTTCTACGTATGTACATATGTGCTTTATGTTTTCTTATTATTCATTTACCACAAGAAAGGTCAGCAATTGTTCTCTTTCTTTTAATTATTTTTTAACTGTTGCACGCCATTACTGCTGTGTATGTGTCTCCATGTGAGTGACATAAGTGCTTATGTAGGTGAGTTCTGACTTACGCGAATATTGCATTACATCCCACTGCAGGAACGTGTCAACAATGTAACGTGAGGAACTACTGGACTTGTATCCTGTTGATTAAGATGTAGTTATTTGGTCTCCATATTTCTTCAATAAGTATATGATTGTTGGAAGTACAAATTATATCTTTATATATTAATGTGTTAATTAGAATTTTCACTCAATAAAAATAAATGCCTTGTCCTTACAAAAAGATCTGGCCTTATAATTGAATGGCCTAATACATATTAGAGTAGGGCACGACTACCAAAGTTTCTCAGAAGAACACGGGTTGAAATGAAGAGTATATCCTGCCTACCCCTACTTGAAACAAGAGCCTTAGTTGAGCTCCATCATGATCCAAACAGAAACAAACAGTAAGATACATGGCAGGATTCTGTTACTATATGCCTACTGAGCATGCCTCAGTGCATATTTCCTTACGGTGCTACTGATCAGAATGTGCACTCACAGGACATTAGGGCCTTCATGCACAACTCCATCCTGAAACCACATGAAAAGGAGCGTATTGGACAAGAATGTTAGCAGGGACTTTACAATGCAGAGGGATTCCGAAGAAGATTGTAAAAGGTGGCAGAACCCTAGCCAGTTGGGAACAGTGGAAGATCAACGACCTTCATACTGAAAGGCCCCAGTTTTGATTCAGGTCAAGGGCACTTGCCTGAGTGTGGGATCAATCTCGAGTCTGAGGCTTGCAGGAGGGAGCTGATCAAAGAATCGCTCTCATCACTGATGTTTCTAACTCTCACATGCTCTCTGTTTCTCTCTGAGATAAATAAAAATATATGTAAAAGCATGGTGGCAGAATAAGTGGATGCTACAGGGACATGCTCCCAGGAACAAACTGATATTCCAACTAAAATACAGAACAACTTCCGGAATAATCAATGGAAAACTCACAGGAGAGAACCCTGACACCTAGGACCGAAGGTGGAGGCCCCGTAGACACTGGTACGAGGAGAGGAGGCTTGAAGGGGCGGGCCTGACACCCACAGACAGCAACTGAAGTCTCGGAGAGATATCTCAACTATGGAGGACTGCCACTGAGAACTCTGGGTCTAATCTCCAAGCTACGCCTCCTAGCAGAGAGCACAGAACTGAGGAGGGTACCCATATAACCTGTGGATGTGAATAGCAGCAGGACACTGTCTGCCAGTGAGAGACAGCTGGAAATTCAGGTATCCTCTTAAAGGGCCAGCGCACAAATTTCCCTGTGGAGCCACACACCTTGTGCCCTGGCAAAGGGAGGGTGAAGTGGACTGGAGCTGTGAGGGAAAAAGCCAGAACTGGGGAGTCAAGGGTTCCAGCACAGAAGACAGACACTTCAAGTTTCCTTGGAGGAGTCATTTCCTCATGCAGCAGAAAAAATCTTTCCCATGCAGACATTTACCTTTCCTGGAGGGGAGACAATTAACACATGCTACTGGGAAACACCTTGCCCTGAGGACACTTAAGAGATTATAAATAACAATTAACCTCCACGCAGAGACAACTGTCCAACCCTGTTGAAACAAACTCTTTCTATAACCTGAGGACCATTGCCTTGGAGGCAAGTTAAGTTGGAATCCTATCAGTCTATAGACAGAGGAGGTCTCTGGAGGCTTTGAGTCTTTGCCTGACCTAATTAGTCAGAAACATCCTTTAACAATTTTCTGCACTAGAGACTGATAGGCAGACAGGTCTGCCTAACTTGTCACCACAAACCCACACAGAAAGCCAGAAAGAGGAATTAAATAAAAAATCCTCAAATGAGAGAACTGGAGAATTCTCCAGATATTGAGAGAGATGAAGCACACAGAAGACATTTATCTGAATCTGACTTCAGAGTTATGAAGGTAAAAGAGCTCAACAGCATGAAAAAAGATATAGTGACTACGAA
Organism: Myotis nattereri; assembly: GCF_964212035.1. NCBI lineage: Eukaryota > Metazoa > Chordata > Mammalia > Chiroptera > Vespertilionidae > Myotis > Myotis nattereri. The sequence goes on along the minus strand of NC_138094.1, from coordinate 16,048,371 downwards.
AAGAAGAACAGTCCTAGATATAAAATGACATAATACAAATAAAGAACACATAGAAGGAATAGGCAGATATTAGGGAAAGCTGAGGATCCAATCACTGATATAGAACAGAGTTAAAAATATCACCCAATAAAAAAAAGGCAGAAAATTAAGATTTAAAACAAACAAACAAACAAACAAACATCAGGACCACTTACATCACAGTATTAGAATAGCCAGTGTGCCAAAAGAGGCAGGAGGGGAGAAAGGCATAGAGAAGGTCTTTGAAGAAACAATGGCAGAACACTTACCTAACCTGGTAAAGGAAAATCCCACACAAGATCAAGAGCCAAAGAGAACCCCAAAGAAGAAGTACCCAAACAAACACGTGACCAGACACATCATAATTAAAATGCCAAAAATTAAAGACAAAGACAGAATCTTCAAGGCAGCAAGACAAAAGAAAACTGTTAGCTATGAAGGAGTTCCCATAAGGCTGACTCCTGATCTCTCATCAGAAACTCTACAGGCCAGAAGAAGATGGCATGAAGTACTCAAGTTAATGGAAAGCAAGGATCTGAGACCAAGATTACTATATCTGGCAATTCTTTCATTCAAAATAGACGGTCAAATACAGAGCTTCCTAGACAGAAAAAGGCTGAAGGAGTACATCATCTCCAAGCCAGCTTTACAAGAAATGCTACAGAGATTGCTGTAATGAGAAGGAGAAACAGAGACAGAAACTTAGCCACACAGAAACAAAATGGAAAGAAATAAATACCTATGAATAATAACCCTAAATGTAAATAGGTCAATGCTCCAATCTAAAGGTGTAGTGGAGCCAAATGGATACAGAAACATGATGCAAGTATATGCTGTCTACAGGAGCACCATCTCAAAACAAAAGACACACACAGGATGAGAGTGAAGGAATGGGAAAAATTTCCATGCAAATGGAAAAGGAAAAAAAAGGCCGAAGTAACAATACGCATATCAGAAAAAAAAGACTTTAAAATAAAGGCCATCCCAAGAGATAAAGGTCACTGCATGATACTAAAGGGACCAACCAACAAGACGATATAACCCTAGTAATCATATATTCAGCCAACATAGGAGCACCTCAATATATATATCTCAAACAAACAAATAAACAAAAAATCAAAACAAACAAAAATTCTAGAAGACTTTAACAGAGAGTGTGACAAAAGGACAGTCACAGTAAGGGACTTTTATCACCCCTCTGACATCACTGGATAGATCTTCCATATGAAAAAATAACAAGGATGCAGAGCCTCTAATGGACACACTGGATCTATTAGATTTACGTGACATTTTAGAATAGCGGTTCTCAACCTGTGGGTTGCGACCCCTTTGTGGGTCAAATGGCCCTTTCACAGGAGTCGCCTAAGTAAAGGGTGTCCCACAATTCACGCAAGAAGTAATTTTGATAGAAAACAAGGTTTACAATTAAAAACTGTACATTTTTATTGATTCATAAAGAAAGTAAAAGAACTGCACTTGGAAAACTACAGGACATTGAAATGGAGATAAAGATATCAACCAATGGATTCATATACCATGTTGATGGGTTGGTAGACTTAACTTCATTAACATGTCCATACCACCCAAAGCAATCTATAGATTCATTGTTATCTCCAATAATATACCAACAGAATATTGCACAGACACAAAAAAATCCTTGAAAAAATTCAAATGGTGTAAAAATAGTCTGAGGAAGAAGAAAAAAGTTGGCGGGCTCACAATACCAGATATTAAGCTATATTATAAAGCCACCATTCTCAAAACTGCCTGCTACTGGCACTAGAAAAGACATATACTCCACTGAAACAGAACAGAGAACCCAGAAGTGGACCCAAGTCATTACGCTCTATTATTAATTTACAAAGGAGGCAAGAGCACACAATGGAGTCAAGACAGTCTCTTCAATAAATGTTAGGAAAATTAGAAAGATACATGCAAAATAATGAAACTAGACCACCAACTTACACCATTCACAAAAATAAACCCAAAATGGATGAAGGACTTAAACATCAGATGAGAACCTATAAAACAACCTTATAAGATTGCCTATGTAGCAATATATCAGATATGTCTTCGCAGTACCTTTATTGATACAGCTCCAAAGGCAATGCACACAGAGGGTAAAATAAACAAGTGGACTCCGTCAAAATAAAAACCTTCTGCACAGCAAACAAAATCCTGAACAAAACAACCAGAAAGCCCACTGCATAGGGAGAACATATTTGCCAATGGTATCTCGGATAAGTGTTGAATCTCCAAAGTTTTCAGGGAACTCACACAAATTAACAATAGGAAGATAAACAATCCAATCAAAACATGGGCAAAGGACCTAAATTAACACTTTTTAAAAGGAGACCTATAAAAGGCCAAGAGACATACGAAAAATGCTCAAAGGCACGAACAGTCCAAGAGATGCAAATCAAAACGACAATGAGGTACCATCCACACCTGTCAGAATAGCTGTCAGAAAAAAATCAACAAACCACAAGTGCTGGTGAGGATGCAGAGAAAAAGCAACCCTTGCGCACTGCTGGTGGGCATGCAGACTGCTGCAACCACTGTGGAAAACCATATAGAGTTTGCTTAAAAAATTAAAAATGGAGCTCCCCTTTGACCCAGTGTTCTCTCTTCTAGGTATATATCCCAAGAAATGAGAAAGGCCAATCAGGAAAGATATATGCAACTGTATGTTCATACCAGCCCAATTTACAATAGCTAAGAATTGGAAACAGTCTAAATGCCCATTAGCAGATGCACGGATGAAAAAACTGTGGAACATCTATACAATGGAATACTCAACTGCTGTAACAAAGAATGAACTCGTATAATTTGAAACAGCATGGATGGACTTGGAGAGCATTACACTAAGCAAATTAAGCCAGTCAGAGGACGATAAATATCACATTATCTCACTAATTTGTGGAATATAATGAACATTAGCTGATGAACAACAAGACATCCAGACACAAAGAAGCATTGATCACACTGTCAAACCTTAGAGTAAAGTGCTGGAGGCAAAGACCAACAGTAGTATGGGTGTGTGTATATGTGTGTGTGTGTATGTATACGTGTGTGTGTGTGTGTGTGTGTGTGTGTATGTATGGAGAGCTAATGAACTTTGACATGAACTTTGATATTCAGCAGGGCTGAAAATCAGCATTTTATTAAACGGCTGTTGGGAAAATGCTGAAGGCAATCTTGCTAACCTGATAATTAAACTTTACTACTGATATGCCTGTCTGCTTTGCTAAAGGGCATATATGAGAAACCTACAGCCAAGTAAATGAAAGCTGATGGGTGCTGCATTTCAGAGAGCCTCTCCCCAAGAGAAAAAGGTCTCCGCCTGGCTCCCCAATGCCTTCTAAATTTATATTTGTTGTCTAGTGTATTCATTTGTGTGCAGCTCCTTTCCCAGATCCTGAATCATTGCAGCAAAAGGTTGCAACATTCTGGCGCCCAATGTGGGACATCTGGAGAATAAGTCTCACCAGAGCAAAAAAAGAAGACTGTCAAGGGCATGTACCTTGGTTGTGGGGACATACCAAGTGGGGACTGTGCAGGAGGCAGCTGATTGATGTTTCTCTCTCATTGATGTTTCTAACTCTCTATCGCTGTACCTTCCTCTCTGTTAAAAATCAATAAAAATATCTTAAAAAAAAAACACAAAAAAACTCATTCAAGCATTAAATCTCACCATTAATAAGACACAATAAGTAAAAAGATAGTTTTACTTAAACTGTATGCATTACAGCATTTGCCAGCATATCTCTCTCCAATTGGTATTTCCGAAAAGAAACCAAGTTTGTAGCACTATTTAAAAGAAAGAAAAAGGTTTTTAAAAGAAACTCCATAACTGTGGCCTAGAAATTTCTCTGGAAGAAGAAACGGAAGGAGATTCCCTTCAAATATCTAGAAAACTGCATATAAAAATAAATGTATCAGGCCTCAAAAAGAAAACAATTTGCATTATGCTTTCCTAAAAAAAAAAATATGTCAATATACTCAAAGACTGATAGCAGAAATCCAATTAGTGTCATTCACTGTCCCCACCCAATGAGAAAGGAAGATAGGAAATAAGCCTTGTTTTAGACTGATTTAAATTAGCAAATGGAAATAAAAGAATATTCAGGGGAACATAGTTGGAATAGGCAGAAACCTATTCCTGGAGAAGTCACTGTTTTTACTGATAGTTCATCTCATGGTAAAGCTGCTTATACTGCAATGATTTCAGACCAAGTCATGCAGACCAGTCATACTTCTGTGCAAATAATCGAATTAGAAACAATCAAGGCTGACTTGCAGGATTTCCAAAAGCCTCTTCATATTATCTCTTTATCTGCTTATGCTGCTGGCTTTGTAAACAGAACTGCAACTACTCAATTTAAATGACTCGGTGACCGAAGCCTTTCTATACTATTTGAACAAGTCCTGGTCCTTTAACAAAAGGAAATGAATATGCCTGTCAGTTAGTTATTTTATTAAACAAGTCACAGAATTTCACAAGCTTTTACATCAGCCTGCCAAAATATTGTACAGCCGGCAAAACAGATTATGAAGAAATGCCCTCCTTGCATGTTACATCTACTACAAGGGCTCTAAAATCCCAACTTGGAAAACAAAAGTGGTGGAATAGTGAAGACATCTCTTGTAAGTAGACCACACCAAGCCTTAATTACTTTAAATTTTACCCTTGTAATGCTGATGGTAAGACACCCATAGAATTACACTGGTGTCAGAATAAGCCAAAGCAAAATGGTCTGGTTAAATGGAAAGATACCGAGTATAGTTCAAGGAAGGGTCCCTTTATTAATCTTTGGTCAAGGATATGCTTGTGTATTTGCAGAAAACTCCTCCAAGCCTGAGTGGATTCCTGCAACATGAATCTGAGAGAGGAACTGACCAAACTACTCCAACTACAGATAGCAGTGCCACAAGCAACATGCTGAGAAGACAGAGGAGAAACATCTAGAGATGGGGGATGGTGACCATGCCTTGCCACGCTAGCAGTCATCAGCTGTGCCTATGTGCCGGTGGCTCTTGACAAAGCCAAAAGAGGTCAGACCTGCATTGTCATTTCTCACCGTTTGCCCACCATCCAGAACTCGAACATCATTGCTGTCATGTCACAAGGGAACAGTGACTGTAAAGGGACCCATAAAGAACTGATAGCCCAAAAAGAAGCCTACTATGGACAAATTCCTTAAATACCTGAAAACGATATTTAAAAGGACATGAAAGAACTCAATCCTTTTCATTGAATCTCCTTACAGTTGCTTTTTAGAATAACCAATATTGTCTCTCTTTCTTGTTCTTCTATGTTTTCTTCCAGTCTGAAGAAGAATCACAAGTCTTAAAAGAATCTGAGCCCAGAAGATGGCATTCACCTTTCTAAATTACTTAAGAAAACAAAAAGGGGGAAATGATGGGGCAAAGACCAAAAGTAGTTAACATATCAATGCGAGAAGTCCCACAGAAGGCGAATGGATTTTGATATTCAGCATGGCAGAAAATCAGCATTTTGTTATCCTGTTGTGGGGAAAATGGCTGAAGGCAACCTCCTAACATGAAAATTCTTCTATTGTTTACTAAACTTTACCATTGATATGTCTGTTTGCTTTGCTAAAGGACAAATGTGTATTCAAGTAAATAAAAGCTATTTTGTCCTGGGCTTCAGAGTGCCTCTCCATTAGAGAAAAAAGCCCACAGTACACAAAAAGAAAGAGATAAAAAAGGTCAGAACAGAAATAAATGACGTAGGGACGAAAAAAAAAATAATACAAAAAATCAATGAAACCCAAGCTGGTTCTTGGAAAGAATAAACAACACTGATGAACCTCTAGTCAATCTCAGCAAGAAACTAAGAGAGAGCACCCAAATAAACAAAAACAGAAATGAGAGAGGTGAAGTAACAAACGACCCCACAGATATACAAAGGATTATAAAAAATTACAATGAACAACTCTACTACAACAAACTGGACAAGCTCAATTAAATGGACACATTCCTACAAAAAGACAAGCTTTCAAAACTCAATCAGGAAGAAGCAAAAATCCTGAACAGACCGATAAATACTGATAAAATTGAAACAGTAATCAAAAAGCTTCCAAAAAACAAAAGCTCTGGACCAGATGGCTTCACAGGGGAGTTTGACCAAACATTCAAAGAAGAAGGAAAACCAAACTTTCTCACACTATTTCAAATAATTCAAGAGGACGGCATACTTCCAATCTATTTTTAAGAAGCCAGCATTACCATAATCCCAAAGCCAGAAAAAGACACTACAAAGAAAGTGACTTACAGGCCAATATTCCAGATGAACATTAATGCTGCAATCCTCAACTAAATTCAGCAAACTGGATTCAGCATTGCATTAGAAAGATCATACACCATGACCAAGTGGGATTTATTCCAGGGATGCAAGGATGGTACAAAATCAGCAAATCAATGAACGTGAAACATCACATAAACTATTTGAGGGAGAAAAACCACACAATCATATCAATTGGTGCAGAAAAGGCATGTGACCAAGTGCAACAGACTTTTCTGATAAAAACACTCAGCGAAGTAGGAATAGCAGAATCATCCTTCCACATAATAAAAGCCTTATATGACAAACCTACAGCCAACAACATACTCAAAGTGCAAAACAAAAACCATTTCCCTCTAGGACAGGAACAAGACAGGGACGCCCACTTTCATCACGCCTGTTCAACACAGTACTGGAAGTCCTAGTCAGTGTGATCACACAAGAAAAAGAAATAAATGGTTCCCAAATTGGAAAAGAAGAAGTAAATTGTCATTATTTGCAGATGACGTGATACTGTACATAGAAAACCACAAACACTCCTTCAAAAATTTAATAAACTTACTAAATGAATTTGTCAATGTAGCAGACTACATAATTAATGCCAAGAAATTTGCTAAAGGACAAATGTGTATTCAAGTAAATAAAAGCTGTTTTGTTCTGGGCTTCAGAGTGCCTCTCCATTAGAGAAAAAAGCCCACAGTACACAAAAAGAAAGAGATAATAAAGGTCAGAACAGAAATAAATGACGTTTATGGCATTTTTATACACCAATAGTGAACTTACAGAAAAGGAGATTGAAAAAAGAATCCTATGTATCATCCCACCAAAAAAAATAAGACACCTAGGAATAAATTTAGCTAAGGAGGTAAAAGACCTACACTCAGAAAACTAGAAGATGTTGAAAAAAGAGATAGAGGAAGACATAAACAGATGGAAGGACAAACCTTGTTCATGGATTGGTAGAAACAACCTCATTAAAATGGCTATAGTACCCAAAGCAATCTATACGTTCAATGCACTCCGCATTAAAACACCAACAGCATATTTCACAGACCTAGAATGAACTCTCCAAAAATCCATCTGTAATTAAAAAAAAAAGACCCTGAGCCCAAACAGGTTTGGCTCAGTGGATAGAACGTCGGCCTCCGGACTGAAAGGTGCCTGGTTCAATTCAGATCAAGGGCATGTACCTTGGTTGGGGGCACATATCAAGTAGGAGGTGTGCAGGAGGAGGCTGATCTATGTTTCTCTCTCATCGATGTTTCTAACTCTCTATCCCTCTCCTTTACTCTCTGTAAAAAATCAATAAAATATATTTAAAAAACAAACAAATCCCAAAGAGCTGCAGCGATCCTGAGAAAGAAGAACAAAGTAGGAGGTATCTCAGTACCAGGTATCAAGCTGTTTTACAAAGCCACTGTTCTCAAAACTGCCTGACACTGGCACAAGAATAGACATATAGGCCAATGCAATAGAACAGAGAACCCAGAAACCAATCCAAACCAATAAGCTGAATTAATATTTGACAAAGGAGGCCAAAACATACAATGGAGTTAAGACAGTCTCTTCAATAAATGGTGCTGGGAAATTTGGTCAGACACATGCAGAAAATGAAACTAGGCCACCAACTTACACCATGCACAATAATAAGGTCAAAATGGATAATGACTTAAACAGAAAGCTGGAAACCAGAAAAATATATAGAGGAATCCATAGGCAGCAGAGTCTCAGATATATGCTGAAGCAATCTCTTCACCAACGCAGCTCCTGGGGCAATGGAAAATAAAGTTAAAGTAAACAAATGGGACGACATCAAAATAAAAAGCTTCTTCATATCAAAAGAAACCATCAACAAGACAACAACAAAGCCCACTGCATGGGAGAACATATTTGCCAATGTTCTCTCTGATAAGGGTTTCATCTCCAACATTTACAGGGGACTCATACAACTTAACAAAAGGAAGATAAACAACCCAATCACAAAAATGGGCAACGGACCTAAATAGATACTTTTCCAGAGAGGACAAAAGGAAGGCCAAGAGACACATGAAAACATGCTCAGAGTCACTGATCACCCAAGAGATGCAAATCAAAAGGACAAGGAGGTACTACCTCACAGCTGTCAGAATGGCTATCACCAACAAATCAACAAAGGGCGAGTGCTGGTGAGGATGGGGAGAAAAAGGAACCCTCCTTCACTGCTGGTGTGAATGCAGACTGGTGCAGCCACTATGGAGAAGAGTATGGAGTTTCCTCAAAAAACTAAAAACGGAACTCCCATTTGACCCAGTGATCCCACTTCTAGGAATATATCCCAGGAACCTAGAATTACCAATCTGAAAGGATGCATGCTCCTCTATGTTCACTGCAGCACAATTTACAATAGCTAAGATTTGGAAACAGCCTAAGTGCTGGTCAGCAGATGAGTGGGTTAAAAAGCCGTGGTACATCTACACACTGGCATAGTATGCTGCCACAAAAAAGGAAGGGGCACTGACCATGTGCAACAGCATGGATGGAGCTGGACAGCATTATGCTAAGCAAAGCTAGTCAGTCAGTGAGTCCGAGAAAGAGAAATATCACATGACCTCACTCATCTGTGGATTATAATGAACAACATAAACCAATGAACAAAAACAGATCCAGAGACAGAGAAGCATGGATCAGACCATCACCCTCAGAGGGAAGGTAGGGGAGGGTGGGGCTAAGGGGGAGAGATCAACCAAAGGACTTGTATGCATGCCTATAAGCCTAGCCAATGGACGCAGACACCAGGGGGTGAGCGTGAGGGCATGCTTGTGGGGTGGGGGTGGAGGTGTGAGGGTAGTGGGGGATAAGAACACATATGTAATACCTTAATCAGTAATAGGAATGAAAAGGAACCCAGGAACATATCATCAGGTGAGAATTCACACACTCACACTCACGCACACTCAGGCACCCGCACACTCACACCAGGAGAGGGCTCTGCCGCTCTCAGTGGAAGTCACCTCTTATCTCCAAGCCTGACCACCGCTTTCTCACCAGCTGAACCAGAGGACAATGATGAGTGACGGGCCTGGTGCTCTGCGGAAAGCGACCTCTCCCTCCCGGACAGTTCCCACCATCCAGCAGCCTCTTTTCGGCCCCCTCTCTGTCCCCACGCCCTGAGCAGGGCTGGGCTGGCCTGAGAGCCCACAGACTTGAGGAGCCAGATCCCGGGGGAGTTGGCACCGGGGCCTGTGGGGGTCCCCTTGGTCAACTGGAAACTCGGCCAGCTGAGGTCACACAATAAAGGCCGACGCCAGAGTTCCATGAATTGTTGCGTGTAAGTCCCCTCAGCGAGCTCCCACTCTGGGGCAGCAAGCGGAAGGCTTCACGCCAGTGAGCCAGGTTTGGACCTCAGGCCTTCACTCCAACCAGTTGGGAACTCATTTTCAGATGGAAAAAGCGACTGGGGAGAGGCTGCGCGTTGCCAGTGACTAGAGCAAGTTCACCCCTGGAGACAGCAAGTTCACCCCCTGAGACAGCAAGAACCCAGAGTGTGCGCTTACCTTTTCCACAGGCCGTGCTCCTCACCACTTGGACTCCTGCACAGCAGGGAGGCTGGTGGAAAGGAAGAGGTGGGGGGCTGCGCCTGGCAAGCTTCCTGGGACTGCGCCCTGGTTCCTGCCAGGGCGAAATCTCGCGGGATCAGGAGATCAGGAACAAACCAAGATCAGGGGGCAGGAGGGGGGGCGTGTTTTAACAAGCCCACAGAAGGTGGGGAGAGGGGTGCCTGTGCCACTCCCACCAGGCTGCAAGGGGTGGCAGAGGGTGGGGGACTGTCAGGGGGACCCTGTGCTTCCAGGCATGAGGGTGGGGGCGGCCGTGGAAGTGGAGGGAGAAACAGGAGGCCGCGACCCCCAGCTAACCTCCCACTCGCCACCCCTGGTCTGTATTTCTGGGGACCCCTTTCCCTCTGTGGTTGTGGCTGCCACTTACCTACCTTGTTCCCTGGGCCAGGCTTGGCGCCCCACTCCCACCCCACCGCAGCCCTCTGTCTAGAAAAGAGCGCCCTGCCCTGGGCTAGCCCACTGTCCCTACTGTCTGGATGGGGACATTTTAGTAACCCCCGGGGCAGAGGAGAGCTGGCCAGATGCAATTACATTGTCTCTCTCCACAGGTGCCCTCCTCAGTCTACCCCTGGGGTATGGGTCACCAGAGCTCTTTGACAAGCCTGGAATCCAGCCTTTGCTCTGCTCACCTCCCCTAAGCCTTCAGGTGATGGCAGCCTCCCTGCCTTCCTCCCGCCTCAGGAAGGGGTTCTCCTCTCACCAACAAATCCCTTTGGCGAAGTCACACCTGGGCCTGAAAGCAGAAGAGTGGGCAGGGGGCTCCTGAGGAGGAGCAGGCCAACAAAGCTGAGGAGAGGTGGGGAGGCACCAGCCACAGCCTGGTGCTCAGGCGCTGGCAGAGCTGCCCCTTAGCTGAACCTTAACCCAGGTTTCTCCTCTCAGGTGACGCCTCCAGGGCACACAGGGGGCCTGGCATGCTCAGTCTGGCAGGTTTTGCTGCCTGCTTTTCCATAGTCTCTTTAGGAGACAAAAGTCAGGCTTGTGAGGAGAGAGGGAGAGGGGAAGAGCAAAGCTGAGGCAGAGCCTTGTCATCCAAGCTGGCCTGAGGCATCTCCTGGGCGTCCTTGGAAATCAGCTTCTCTTAGTGAGGAAGGGCTTGTAATAAGAATAGAGCCGCAGTTGTTTAATCATTACTTACAAACTATAAATACGAGGCCCTGGGACACTGGAGGATGAAACAGGCTCTACTGAAAACATAGGCTGCCTCCATGGCCCATTACTCAGAAAAGAATTGCATTTTGGGAAGAGACCAGGCACAGGACCGGCTTTGATTTGGCAGCTGTGCTGCACCCTGACCCCGTCCTGGGGTCTTCCTCAGGAGGGCTGACCATTCCAATCTCATCCCAGGAAAGGGCTGAGCTGTTCCTAAAGTCTTGGAAGATTAGCCACCTTGTGGTCAGCCTTTGAGCTCCTGAAGGGCAGATAGTAGGCCCTCCCCTCCCCTTTGCATGTGACACTTGCAGCTGGCAGCTACAGGTAGCTATCTTCTCTCCCAAGAGGCTGAGAGCTGAATTTCCAGGGTGAGGGACTGCTCTCCCCATACTGACCGCATCCTTGGATAAACACTCATTGTGTGGTTCAAACCTCTCTCTGCTTAACTTGGCTCAAGGAGTGACAGGCAGCCTCAGACACATTGTGCTGCCTTTCTCTTCCCCACTCAGCCTTGGGGAATATTCAGACTCTGCAAACTGTGAGACCTTATCTGAGAGGGAGAGTGGGCAGAGGACACTGTGTCCCTGTCATGCAGGTGACCCTGCATCTCTTCACCATAGGCTGTGGGGAGGTCGTGTGGACGGAGCGTAACAGCAGGGTGGTGAGGCTGGCTTCTTGTGTGTCCCTACCCTGCCATTCCTCCAGACGTTCCCCATGCCTATGAACGAGCAGAGTTTAAGGTTTCCAGCTACATAGATGGAGGAATGTGGACAAATGAGGCGACTGCTCTCAGCCCCAGTGGATCTGGGATTGTCACCTAGAGGAGAGCAGATAAAAAGCAGAAACAAACAAACAAACAAACAGAACCAACTCTATTATTTTATACTAGAGGCCCGGTGCACAAAAATTTGTTCACTTAGGGGTGAGGGGGATCCCTCAGTCCGGCCTCTGCCCTCTTGTAGTCTGGGACCCCTCGGGAGATAATGACCTGCTGGCTTAGGCCTGCTCCTGGGTGGCAGAGGGCAGGCCCAATCCCTAGGTGCAGACCCTGGTCAGGCTCAGAGCAGGGCCGACTGGGGAGTTGGGGTGCTGCCTCCTGTCATGCACAGAGCAGGGCCTATTGGGGAGTTGGGGCGCCGCCCCCTGTCATGCACAGAGCTGCAGGGTGATCAGGGGTTTGGTCGCTCCCCCTGTCATGCTGATCCCGGTGCTGGGAGGTCTCCTTGCTCCGCTGACCCTGGGGCCAGGACCCCTCTCGCTCCGCTGATCCAGGGTCCTGAGGCCTCATGGCTCCGCTGATCCCAGGGGCTGGGAGGCCTCTTAGCTCTGCTGATAACCTGGACAGGGAGGCCTCTTGGCTCCGCTGATAACCTGGACAGGGAGGCCTCTCGGCTCAGCTAATCCCAGGGGCCGGTAGGTCTATCAGCTCAGCTGATAACCTGGACAGGGAGGCCTCTCAGCTCAGCTAATCCCAGGGGCCGGTAGGTCTATCAGCTCAGCTGATAACCTGGACAGGGAGGCCTTTCGGCTCCACTGATCCCCGGGTCCTGAAGCCTCTTACACTGCTGATCCCGGGGTCCTGAGACCTCTCGGCTCTGCTGATCCCTGGGCTGGGAGGCCTATCGGCTCCGCTGATCCTGGTGCCGGGAGGCCTCTCGGCTCCGCTGATCCCCGGGTCCTGAGGCCTCGGGGCTCCGCTCATCCCGGGGTCCTGAGGCCTCTCAGCTCCGCTGATCCCGGGGTCCTAACGCCTCTTGGCTCCACTTATCCCCGGCCAGGAGGCCTGTCTGCTCCACTGTTCCCGGGGCCCTGTGGCCTCTCTGCCCTGCTGCTTCAGGGCTGTATGGCTTCGCTCAGCTTGCAGCCTGAGTATGCAAATTAACCGCCATCCTTTAGCCTCTATAATTAAAACATTGTATCTTTTGGAGTTGTTGCTTCAGGAGCTCAGAGCCCCCCAGCTGCAGATGGGGAACCTTCGCATCCTCATGCTGGGGCAAGCAAGCCTCCCTGTTCCCATCAACTGCCTGGCTGCCGGCGGCCATGTTGGCTGCCAATTAATTTGCATATCTCGCTGATTAGCAAATGGGAAGGGTAGCGGTTGTACGCCAATTACCATGTTTCTCTTTTATTAGTGTAGATTGGAACTAGATATTCAGCCTAGCTCTCCCACCTCTTTCCTAGATGCATTTGGCAATTATTTGTCCTGGTGGGGTCTCCCCCATGGCCTGGGCTCTACTCCCTTCTTTCTCCTCAGGACACACGTGACCGTTCCCAAGGCAAGTTCATGTGGGTGCCTGCACTGACGCCTCTCCCTCCCCTCCAGGTTCACCTGAGTCATCCCCCTCTTCTCCTCTGCATTTCCCCCTCTTCTCCAGGCCCTGGGCCCAGCAATCCTGGACCCAGCCTCTGCCCTGTCCAGCTGTGGGCCTACGAGGTGTGCTGGGTGAGCTGAACTGCCACCAATTCCAGTACTGGACACAGCAGACACTGGAATTTATAACCCTGCCTCCTGGGGCCAACAATGTCTGGGAATCGCTCCCACACTCCTGATTGATGGTGACAGGGGAGGAGGGGTATCTAGCTAATAGACATCTGCTGAAGCCCTCTTGTTTACTATGTTTCACTCCAATCAGGCAAAGGCAACAACCGTCTGAAGAAGGTCTCTCCCTCTCTCTCTTTTGGCCAGGAGGGTGCTGGGGTGCCCAAAGGTGCTCTCTGACACTTTGGCTACTTAATAAACAGCTGAAAATCAATATCCCCAAAAGAAGCTTCAGGGTGGCAGAAACTTGGTTTCCTTTATTTCTTAACCGTTGGCTAAGAGGGTTCAGACTGGTGTCAGTTGGCTAGTTAACCCGTGTCTCATGGTTTCTTAATTTTCCTGACACGTGTGCTCTGTTCTTCCTCAACTACCTGCAAATTGCCCATTCTCACTTCTGAAAAATAACGTCCCCCCTTTCTCCTTTGTTCAAAATATATACTACATAGTCCAATCGGCCTGGCTCAGTAGTTGAGCATGGACCTATGAGCCAGGCATCAGCATTCATTTTCCTATCAGGGCACATGACAGTTTTCAGGCTGGATCCCCAGGGTGGTGCCCACGGAAGGCTGAGGATCAATGATTCTCTCTCATTGTTAATGTTCCTACGTCTCTTTCCCACTCCTTCCTCTCTGATATCAATAAAAAACTTGCTTTAAAAACTTTAAAAATGTCATATACCCAATGTTGCTTCAATGAGTTTGTAATTTTATGGCTACGTCAATTCTATGTGAAACCTTCTTGCACATGTACTAACCCCTGATGTTCTGCTGTTTATCTCTGTGTGTTAATTTGTCTATTCGCCTGGCCTAGAAGAACCAAGCAGCCACAAATAAAGGACTTGTATGCATGCATACAAACAAAACCAATGGACATAAGACACTGGGGGGTAGGGGAGGCCAGGGGATTGTCAAGGGTGGGGGGAAAAAATTAGACATATGTAATACTCTTTGTAATACTTTAAGCAACAACAACAACAAAAAATGTTAATGAGGTATTTTACCTTTAAGTTTTGCACAAAGTCTTCTTAGTTTGATGTCTCTCACAGGCCATCTCACTAAGGATTGAGTGCTAAATTGTATCTTTTTAAATCAGGAATGCTGAGTCTGTATTTGCATTCCCTAGCATTTGATAAAATAGATTCATTGACACACTCAAGGTGTTCTAAACAATAACCAAAGTATATGTTACCTTGATAGATTAAAATAAAAACTCAGCTCCTCAAGTGCACTGCATATATTTCAAGGGCTTAATCATCACATGGGGTTGGTGGCTACCGTACTGGACAGGGAGGCCCTGACCATCTGCTATGTGCAGCACAGCAGGTACTACAAGGCTGAGTACCTTGTTTCCAGGGGTGGGGAGGGCTGCTGTTGGTGAAACTGGTCCCAGGGGAGATGCTGCAAGCACTGGTCAAGGGAAGACACTGCAAGGGTAGATGCTGCAGCTCTGTTTGGCTGTGTGGCAGCTGCAGCCACAATTAGGGACACAGCAGGGAACCTTTGTTTGGGCCTCAGTGTCCCCAATCTCAGTCCAGGGCTCACTAAGTTTTGTGCTGAGCAGAGGTCTCTGGGCTCTGCAAACCTCCAAGTGGGGTGTGTGTGGGGGTGTGGGGTGAGGCTCCGGGCTCCCTAAACTGCTCCTTATATTTGATTTGCACCCATAGATGAGAAAGTGAATCATGCGCAGGTATCATGAATGTTTGTTTACCAGCTGTTGTCAACCTCTGGGTCAGGAACAATGGAACTACATCCTGCATATCAGATATGTACATTACTATTCATAACAGTAGCAAACTTACAGTTATGAAGTAGCAACGAAAATAATCTTATGGTTGGGGGTCACCACACATGAGGAAATTTATTAAATGGTCGCAGCATTAGGAATGTTGAGAACACTGGTTTAGACAGTTGTGGAACTTTGGAACAAACCTTGGCTCACACTTATTGGGTCCTGCGGTCTCAGCTCTTCGCCCTGAATAACTCTGCTCAGGGGCCTTGTCTCCATGGGGAGCCCCTCCCAGATTTATTTTTAAACATATATACCAGACACACCCTCTTGGCCAGGTCCCAAGGAGGCAGGACACTCTTTGAGGTCCCACCTTTAGGGGTCTGAAGTGAGGGGGGACAGTGAAGACAGTCCAGGCTCAGAGAAGGCCTCTGAATGAATAGGCATGAACACCTTCCCACCTCCACCGCCAACACAGGACAGCCTGCTGAGACCAATAACCCCAGGGGTAGGCTGCCCTGTCCAGCTCTGGGCTCAGGAGGCACTCTGAGAGCCTCTAGCATGGCTGGGTTCCTGTGCTCCTCACCACCCTTGATCACTGCACAGGCATAGTTTGTTTCTTGGGTGACCAGTTATTTCATTGAGGCTCAACTGGAGCCATGGTCCTGGACTTGCAATCTGCCTGTGCCTTTGTCTTCATTTTCAAGTTCATGAACTCTCTCTTCATGACTCAACCTCCCTCAGCATTCAGGTCTCTGAAGCAGAAGCTCCAGAAGAGCCAGTGACACTGGGTGGGGAGGAGTGCGGGTTATAATGAGGTGGCCTAGCCCCAATAAGGCAGGGCCACTGCCTCTCAACTTCTGATGGATCCTGTCAGTTTGTAGCCTTCAGGGATCTCAGACCATTCCTCTGGCTACCGGTTCAGCACTCCAGCCTCTGTGACCATCTCTAGGCTCCAGCTTGGAAGGGGGCTGATGTCATTGTTTCATATCCCATCTGTGGCACTTACCACAGTGCCTCAAGCAACTGGGGGAAATGAGAGCAAACCTGCCTGAGCTCCCAGGATCCCTGCTCACTGAATTCCTGTTTCCCTGTGTCCAGGGACATTTATGTCTCCATGGCTGGAGTTCTCTCTGAACTCCTCTCACCTCTCATCATGGACACGAGGAACCTACTCCAGTTTGGTGGCCCCTTGAAAAAGAAGCGTACCACAAGAGACACCACAGATGAGAACTTCCTTTAGGCTCTCTGTCTCCTTTGACACAACAATCAGTCAATATTTCATGAGGACTGAGCTGGGGGAGAGTTGGAGGGACAAATCCTGTGCACTGTACAGAACTGACCCCCCCAAGGCCCTACCCGCTGCCCTCGTACCAAGCTTGGCACAGTGTCCTTTCCATCTTGATGAAATATTTCCCAATTGGCTCCTTTGCCCCATCTATCAAAAGATAGCATGGGGCTTTGTCTGTTGAGCAACTTTCTCCTAACTGCATTCACCTAATTTGCCTGGATGAAAGCATGAAGAAATTCATCCACCCACAGGTGTCATGAATGTGGAGTCTATGAAGAACTTCTGAACAAACTTGGGCTTGAGCTTCTGGAGCCTTGTGTACCCGGTTCTTCTCTCTTCCGTATTTTCCCAAACTCAGAGTATAGCCATCAGTCCCAGCTTGAGGAATCTCCTTGCCCCTCCTGGAACAGAGCCTCACAGGGACCAGGGGGAGCCTCTCCTCTCTCAGGTGGAGTCACACCCTGATCACCTGTCCTTCAATTCTGTAATGCCAGGTAGGTGCTGGGCCCAGTGCCTCCTTAGACATCAAGGAAGGAAAGGGCAGAAAGTTGAGAGGTGCCAATGGATGTCACCCAGGCTCCACACGGAAAGCATCTTCCTGCCCGTGATGGGAGGGAAGGAATTCCTTAAACAAAGAACCACATGGGAACCAGTGTGGGAATTCATAAGCGACGTCCTAAAATGTCATTGATTGTAGGAGGAAAATGTCCTCTTTGGTTTATGGTAAGGCATAATTCAATGGGAAGCACTAGTGAAGGCTACAGAAGCTAGACTGTGAGCAAGGTTATACTGATGGATATTTCTAGGTCCTTCCCTTACTTTGTGTGCAGTCCTAAGCAGTGGGAACAGACTCTCAGGTTTCCATTAATATTAAAAGTATTTCAAGAAAAGGACAGCCAGGTCAATTTAAACGCTGTTTAAAAGTTGGTTTGGGGTAGCTCCTGTGTCTGGAACACCTCCATGTGCCACTGTGCAAAACATCCTGAGAACAGCCTCTCAGAGCCGTGTGTGTGTGTGTGTGTGTGTGTGTGTGTGTGTGTGTCACTGTGCAGGACTGGAAGGCTGGTTCCAGAGCCTAGGTAATGAGGCCACAAAGATATCCTGGTGTTAATCCCTGGGATCTGGGAATGTTACCTAATAAGGCAAAAGGGAGTTTGCAGATGGGATGAAGGCTTTGAGATGGGGACTGGGATTGTTAATTGTATGCCTTGGTTTCACAGCCCACAGGACAGGAGAGCAGCCCAACCTAAACATGATTTCTGGGTGTGTCTCTGAGCTAGTTTCAAGAGAAGATTAGCATTTGAAGTGGTGGACCCTAAAAGGATATCACCCTCCCTATGTGCACAGCATCAATGCACTGAGAACCTGACTAGAACAAAAGGAGGAACTCACCCCTATATTCATGAATCACTGTAGGGTTGGGACATCACATCCCATCTCACAGGCCTCTGTCCTCACACTGGATCTTAAACCATCAGCTCCTCCGGTTCTCAGGTCCTTAGTCTCAGGCCAAATTAGACCAACAGCTTTCCTGGGCCCCCCAGCTTGCAGATCTTGGGGTTTCTCAGTCTTTGGAATCACACCAGCCAAGTCCTCATATCCTCCTGCTGCTCTGAAGAACCCTGACTAATACAGTGGATTACGAATGTGTGCATGCAGAGTTGGGGACAGAAGATGAGCAGGAGATGGGACCACAGAGCAGAGATTGGAGTCATGTTGCTACAGCCATGGAATGCTGGCAACCTAGCAACTGGAGGAGCCAGGAAACAGACTCTCCCTGAAACTCCACAAGGAACCAGCGCATCTCTCACCTTGACTTCTGCTATTCTAAGCCTCTGGGTCTTCTCAATCTCACAGAGCCTTTGCTTCTTTGTACAATATTTTTCTCCTCACAATTTGAGAAGTCAGTGTGTCTTCACCTGGCACCATGTTTCTTATCCAGCCTTGCTATTCGGTGTTTTTAGGTAATGTGTCCTCAGCCTTGAGCCAAGAGCTGCCTCACAAGCAGCACCATGGTGCCTAGTCTATGGTGGGGCATACTAATAAGCCCTGATAATAGCATCTGGGCCACCTGGTGTGGCAGGCAACACCTTCCAGTCTAGAGGAAGTTGATGGACAAAGGGCAATGGGCTCACTGGGAAATAGAAGGGGTCAAGGAACCTGGTGCTGAGCTGGAAGGGACAGAAGATGGGAAGGAAGTAATCTGGGAATTGTCCCTTCCCTCTCAGCTTCCTTCCCTGAGGAATGCAGTCTTGGCACCCCAGGGGGATGTATAGTCTTAGGACCCTAGGGGCACAAGAGCCTGGATGTGGGGAAGGTACTTGCTGGGCTTTATGCTGTCCTGTGATGAAGTTTGAAGTGCTGCTTCCCTGCAAGCCCATGAGGTCCCCAAACTGTTGTGCCCGATACATCATCTCTTAAAAGAGCTAATACATTCAAGGGCTCTGCTTCAGAATAAAACCACTGCAAAGACAGAGGATGGAGCCATGCAGAGGAGCCATCCTCACTAAGGGGAATAAGAAGGAGTGGAGGGCAATATGCAGACCCCAGCTCTGCCATTGACACCCAGGAAATGGAGTGCCCGAACCTGCCTCAGTCAAGCTGTCTTTACCTTTGCCCACACCACACAAAGGGAAGTCCTGGGATAGCTCATCCTTGATACACCAGGACTCCCCGAAGAGAATAGGTAGGTATCCCTTGACTGGCTCCATTACTGCATGCTGTCCTGGGCTCTGTCTGACCTTACTTAGAGTATATGAAAGAGTTTGACTGTTTTGAAAGCATTTACTGATTGAATTTAGGGAGAGAGGGGAGGAGAGAGAAGGACGTGGAGGTTTTGTTCTGATTTCCTAAGCACTCATTATGAATTCCTTTATGTGCACTGGCCAGGCATCAAACACCCAACCTTGCCATACCAGGATGATGCTGTGACCCACTAAGCCACCCAGCCAGGGCAAGAGCTTCATTCTTGGGAAAGCTCTTCTTTCCAGGGTTGCAGGTGTATGTAGACTCCAGGTCAGTATGGAGTGGAATGTGTTGAGGCAGGAGAAGGAAGCAGATTTGCATGGAGGCCCCTCCCTCCTCTGAGGCAGGGGAGTAGATAAGAGAAGTGTGTGGAGCCAGGCTCAGGCTTGGGGTGTCAGAAGGCAGCATTGTTGGTGTAGCTCCACCATGACCTGGCCTCTGCTCCTGCTCACCGGCCTCACTCAGGGCCCAGGTGAGGCCTCCATGGTAGGGACCGTGGGTTCACCTTGGCCTGATTCTTTGCCTCCTCTTCAGGCTCACCAGGTCCCCAGCACTGCACCCACCAGTGAGTGCTTTTGCTGTTTTCAGGGCCCTTGGCCCAGTCTGCCCTGACTCAGCCTCACTCAGTGTCCAGGGCTCTGGGACAGGCAGTCTCCTCCACCTGTGCCAGACACAGCGATGATTTTAGTTGTTATGAACATGTCTCCTAGTAAAAAGAATGACCAGGCATGGCCCTAAACTGCTGGTTTATAAAATCCAAAAATGGCCATCACTGATCCCTTATTTATTCTCTTGATAAAAATGTGGAAAAAGAGCTACACTGCCCAATCCTGGGCTGCCATTACAGGATGGGGCTGATTAGTACTGTTGTTCTTCACATGAGCCATGGCACTACCCACTGCCGGAGTCCATTCATTGTCTTCACTAGCTGAGTTTAGACAGAGACCCCCCAAAAGCTAGTAGCCCTTGAAAGTCCTAGTAAAGGTCAGGGCTTGAAAGTCCTAGCAAAGGTCAGGGCTGTGCACCACCCAGTTAATCTAGGAACCACTCAGTTAATTTAGGTAATAATAGTTGAAGCATCCCCACCTTAGTTCCCTTAATTCCTTAGATACTTATGTAGATCCTTCTTGATTATTGTTAATCAGATACTCCCAGAAATCTATTGATGGGCTAATCAGATACTTTGTCTATTCCTGGAAATTTTCTGCTGATCTGTGTGTCATTGAAACCTCCTTACCCTAAGGGCTACTCCAGATCAATAAAAGATTGGAGCGGCCTGACCAAGGAGGAAGTCCTTCGGGACTTGCCGCCTGGTCCCCCAATATTGCAAAATTATCTCGCATCTTTTTCTCTCATTTGCTGTGCGGCTCCTCTTTCAGATACCGAACCCTACTCCACGCAGAACGTGGAGGGAGTCTCACTCGACAATCCACAGTGGTGCTTGTTTGTGAGAACATGAGACCAACACCTGCCCTGGGCTCACAGGCGCCCTCCTTGCTCTGAAGATGCTTCACCACCCCGAGCAGGTGCTCATACAACATGGCTCTGAGGAAAATTCATCCTCTCTGTGTCCTTCCTCCTCTCACAAAGCATTGAGAGCACAGTTGTTTTCTTCAGATAGTGTTCTCTCTCACACACAATCCCAAAGCAAACTCTCCGTTACTGGCTGGTTGTCTTTACTTGTGTTTTGTGCTTCCAGATGACCACTCATTCAACCTTTCATTGTAACAGCCACAAGGAGGCCCCTCGTGTGCTTATTGGGTAGGTTTCCCACAATCCTCTGGGAAATCCCCACTTTAAATCCCTTAGCCTCTTGAAGGGAGAGAACGGAACTTGAAAGAACTAAGCAGAACTAAGCAGCAATGCACCCTACTCCCTCTTCAAGGACGAAGTCGGGACATACTCTTCTCCCTCTCCTCTATCTTGTCTTGCAAGGCTGGGCCCTCAGCCCAAGCCGCTCCCCCCCGAGAGTGACCACAAGAATGCTGGTATTGTCCTAACTCTCCCAACCACCCACCTGAGTGGACCAATGAAGCTCCAGAAATGTAGCGACGGTCCTAATAAGCCTACAGTGGAGGACGGCACCAACCTTCAGAATATGATGGTCACTTCCTGACCCTTATGCTGTAAAACCCTGACCAATCTCTGTAACTCACGCCACCCCTAAAGCCCACCCCAAATAGCTAGCCCTATATAACCTTTGTTCTCCTGGGACACTCTCTCTCGCCTCACCGCTGTGCCATATAGAGGCTGGGAGCCAATTCTAGAATTGATCAATAAAGACTCGTTGCTTTTGCATCGGAGGAGGCTCCCTGGTGGTGGATTATTGGGGACCCCGAGCTCTGGGCATAACATTTTGGGGGCGCGTCCGGGATCCCCAAGAAAAACCCATGAGGGACCCAACTCCCAGAGTCTGCTGTCCGCGGTAAGTGTCTATGTGTTATCGGTTCTGTCTTATGCGAGCTCGCTTCTGCAATCTGGCCTGATAAAGATCTAAGTGGACGCACTGGCGGGTCTCGGGAAGGGGGAGGCAACGGATCCCTTGCACCTCCATCTGGCGGGGTGTAAAAGCCCCCATCAGTTTTTTTTTTGTTTTTTTGTGTTTTTTTTTTCAGTTTTTCTTCTGCGGGGTCGGAAGGCTGTTCTTAGGTGTCTTTGTTTGTTTGGTGTCTGTGTTCTTTTGTTTGATTTTGTGGACTCACTGGACAAAGGCTATGGGACAGACTCAAACTACTCCTTTAAGCATTATTGTTGATCATTTTAAAGAGGTTAAGGGAAGGGCTAACAACCTCAGTGCAGAAGTGAAGAAGGGTCAATGGCGGACTTTCTGTTCCAGTGAGTGGCCGGCTCTCAATGCCGGGTGGCCGCCGGAGGGGACGTTCGACCTCCCCACCATTCGCCGGGTCAGGGAAGTCGTAGCTCGGCCGAAGGGGGGTCATCCCAATCAACTCCCTTACATTATTACTTGGCAGGACCTCGTGGAGGACCCTTCCTCCTGGCTCAAGCCCTTCCCGGCTCCACGCCCTCCGGAGCCGGCACCCATACTTGCCTTGCAGGATGCAGAAAAGAAGAAGGTGGTTCCCGGCGTAGATGGGAATCCAACTACCAACCAGGCCCTGATAGATGTCTCTTTCCCTTTAACCAGGCCTGAATGGGACTTCAACACGGCTGAAGGTAAGGAGAGGCTCAAAATCTACCGTCAGACTTTGATGGGGGGGGTCTTCGTATGGCTGCTAGGAAGTCTACCAATTTGGCCAAGGTAGGGAACGTACAACAGGAAAGGGATGAATCTCCAGCTGCCTTTCTAGAACGGATCATGGAGGCATATTGCACCTATACCCCCATGGATCCAGAAGCTCCTGAAAATAAGGCGGCTGTGGTTATGAGCTTTATAAACCAGTCAGCCACAGACATTAGAAGGAAACTGAAGAGGATAGATAGATTAGGGGAAAAGAGTTTTCAGGACTTGTTGGAGGTGGCTGAAAAGGTGTATAACAACCGAGAATCTCCTGAGGATAGGCAAGCCCATGCCATGGTGGCTGCCAGTGACAAGCAGACCCGAAACCTGGCCAAGATTCTGCTGGCCACCACCACGGAGAACCCTGAGGAGCGGACCCGCCACCTTCGCCAGCTTGCCACTGACCAAGAGGGAGGTAAAGGGACCGCCCGGGGCGGGAAGAAGAAGCTGCAACGAAACCAGTGTGCTTACTGCAAAGAGATAGGACACTGGGCCCGGGAATGAACAAAGAAGGCCGGTAAAAAAGGAAACAAGACAGATCAGGTGGAGGTCTTGGAGCTGGGAGGACTGAGTGATTAGGGGAGTCGGGGTTCGGACCCCCTCCCCGAGCCCAGGGTAACTCTTAGACTGGAGGGGACGCCTATTAACTTCCTTGTCGACACTGGGGCACAACATTCGGTCCTACGCACACCTCAAGGGAAGCTAGCCAGCAAGAAGTCCTGGGTGCAAGGGGCAACTGGCATAAGCCAGTATTCATGGACTACCCGAAGAACAGTAGATCTAGGAACGGGCCGGGTATCCCATTCCTTCATGGTAATACCGGAGTGCCCCTACCCCCTATTAGGATGGGACTTGCTGACCAAGATCGGAGCCCAAATAACTTTCAGACAAGGGGGGCCCCAGGTCACTGATGGCAAAGGCCATCCCATCCAGGTTCTGACTCTGAGACTGGAGGATGAATATCGCCTCCACCAGGGGGCGCCCCCAGGAGAGAACAATATGGACAGATGGCTACAAGAATTCCCCACCGCCTGGGCAGAGACGGGGGGCCGGGGGGGGGGGGAGTAGGACTGGCCGCTCACAGGGCCCCAACCCTGGTAGAGTTAAAACCAGGGGAAAGTCCGATAAGAGTCAAACAGTATCCAATGCCCCAGGAGGCCCGGAAGGGGATTCAGCCTCATATCCGAAGACTGCGAAGCCTAGGGATACTGGTTCCATGCCAATCTGCCTGGAACACCTCCCTCCTGCCAGTCAGAAAGCCCCACACGAATGACTACCGACCAGTCCAGGACCTCCGAGAAGTAAATAAAAGAGTTATGGATATACACCCAACCGTTCCTAACCCGTACACTCTCCTAAGCTCTTTAACACCCACTAGAGTGTGGTACACTGTATTGGATTTGAAGGATGCTTTTTTCAGCCTGACGCTCGCGCCTCAAAGCCAACCCCTGTTCGCCTTCGAATGGCACGATCCAGAGGGTGGCTACAGTGGACAATTAACCTGGACTCGGTTACCCCAAGGGTTCAAGAATTCGCCCACCATCTTTGACGAGGCACTGCACAAGGATCTCGGTGAGTACAGGAGAGAACACCCTAGTCTCACCCTCCTGCAGTATGTAGATGACATCCTGGTTGCTGCAGACACTGCCGAGGACTGTGAGCAGGGGACCAAAGACTTGTTGACCACCCTAGGGACCTTAGGGTACCGGGCCTCTGCGAAGAAAGCTCAGATATGCCAAGAAAGGGTGAGTTACCTGGGGTACATACTGGAGGGCGGACAGCGGCGGTTGTTGGACGCTAGGAAGGAGACAGTCCTGAAAATCCCTATTCCCACCACCCGGAGGGAAGTAAGGGAATTCCTAGGATCAGCTGGCTATTGCCGCCTCTGGATCCCAAGTTTTGCAGAGATCGCCAGGCCCCTATATGAAGCTACCAAAGAGGGAAAGGCCTTTGAATGGACTGAGACAGAGGAAATTGCCTTTAATCAGATAAAGAGAGCTCTTTTGGCTGCTCCAGCCCTGGGCCTGCCAGACATTACAAAACCCTTCCGCCTCTTTGTAGATGAGCGCAAGGGAATAGCAAAAGGGGTTTTAACTCAGGCTTTAGGCCCCTGGAGCAGCCCGGTAGCGTATTTGTCCAAAAAGCTGGACCCCGTAGCCGCCGGCTGGCCACCATGCCTAAGAATCATTGCAGCAACCGCGCTCTTAGTCAAGGATCCCGACAAATTGACCCTGGGACAGGAAATCTGGATAACAACCCCCCCATGCCCTTGAGGGAGTCCTAAAACAGCCTCCTGACCGATGGATGAGCAATGCACGCATGACCCACTATCAGAGCTTATTGCTCAACCCTCCTAGAGTGCGGTTCCATCCCAGCGAGGCTCTCAACCCCACTACCCTGCTGCCTGACCCCGACCTAGATGCCCCGCTGCACGACTGTGCGGGGATCCTGGAGCAGGTACATGGACTTCAGAAGGACTTGACCGACCGGCCCCTCCCTGATGCAGAGGCCACCTGGTTCACGGATGGAAGCAGCTTCGTGCGGGACGGATGCAGGTACGCGGGTGCAGCGGTGGTCACCGACACAGACACTGTGTGGGCAGAAGCACTGCCCCCTGGGACATCAGCCCAGCGAGCAGAACTCATTGCTCTCACCAAGGCACTGACACTGGGGGCGGGGAAGCGGCTCAACATTTACACAGACAGCCGTTATGCATTTGCTGCGGCTCATGTTCACGGGGCGATTTACCAGGAAAGAGGGCTGTTGACAGCAGAAGGACGAACAGTGAAAAACAAACAGGAGATTCTCGACCTGCTTGGGGCCCTATGGCTTCCCACGAAGCTAGCCATTATCCACTGTCAAGGGCACCAGAAGGCAGATGACCCAGTAGCAAAAGGTAACCAAAAAGCTGATCAGGCAGCCAAGGCAGCGGCCTTCACCCCGGTCCCTGCAATGGCCATACAACTACCAGACCCCGGGGACCCAGTTCTACCAGATCAGCCTAAATACTCTCAGGAAGAGCTGCAGCAGATCAGAAAACTCCCCCTCGCTAAGGAAGTGAAAGGATGGTGGTACACCTCAGATGGGAAACTCACACTACCGGACTGGCTTGGGGTCACAGTATTAGAACGCATGCATCGGTCCACCCACTTGGGAGCCTGGAAGTTAAAGGACTTAATTCAGCATGCCAAAATCAAGATCCACCAACAAGACTCCAAAATCAATCAAATTATAACCTCCTGTAAGACCTGCCAACTCACAAATGCAAGAGCTGGGTCAGGTGGACAAGGAACCAGGCTCAGGGGCACCAAACCAGGAGCAAACTGGGAGGTTGATTTCACTGAAGTCAAACGAGGGAAGTATAGTTATAAATATCTTTTAGTATTCATAGATACCTTTTCTGGCTGGGTAGAGGCATACCCAACTAAGCATGAGACGGCCCAGACGGTGGCCAAGAAGCTGCTGGAAGACATCTTACCCAGGTATGGTTTTCCTGCTATGATAGGCTCCGACAACGGGCCAGCCTTTATTTCGCAGGTAACACAGGCAGTAGCCAAAGTCATAGGGGCGGATTGGAAATTGCATTGTGCTTACAGGCCCCAGAGTTCAGGGCAGGTAGAAAGAATAAATAGAACTCTAAAAGAGACCCTTACCAAATTAACCATGGAGACTGGCGGGGATTGGGTGGCTCTCCTTCCATATGCCCTTTACCAGGTGAGGAACTCTCCTTACACCCTGGGACTCACCCCTTACGAGATCATGTTTGGTAGGCCCCCTCCTATCATCCCTAATCTAAAAGCTGAACTTCTTATTGAGTTTGAAAATCAGGAGATATCTTCTTTCCTAAGAGAATTGCAGAGGGTGCATGAGGACATTTGGCCGCGCCTCCGCGCCATCTACGAGGCTGGCCCCACCCCGACGCCTCATCAGTACAAGCCAGGTGACTGGGTGTTCATCAGAAGACACTGCCGGGAGATCCTCAAACCACGCTGGAAAGGCCCCTACATCGTCCTGCTGACTACACCCACCGCTCTCAAGGTAGACGGCATCGCGACTTGGGTCCATCACTCCCACGTTCGCCCAGCTGACCCCTCTGCAATCCAGGAAGACTTCATCACACAATGGAGCATCGACCAAGACCAGCGCAACCCGCTCAAGCTCAAGCTGCGGTGCACTCGACCTACCTGATGTTGGTTACTTTACTCGTGAACACTCCTGCCACCGGGAGCCCGCACACTCCTTATAATATCACCTGGCAGATCATAGACACTAACTCAGGGGTGATCCTTAATCAGACTTCTCAAATCCATCCCAAAGACACCTGGTTCCCTGAACTGCGAGTAGACCTCCTAACTCTCCTTCCCAACCCACTCGACACCAGCGATTACTGCCTGGGTGCGGCAATACGCCAGGCTTTTGAGGACTCAAAACCAAGGAGAACCCTCTATTTTTATGTCTTCCCCGGACACTCACAAGCTCAGTCCCGGGGAAATGACCCTTGTGGAAGTGCTGGAGACTACTTCTGTGCTTCCTGGTCATGTGTGTCAACCGGACACATCTGGTGGAAGGCCCCCAAGAAGGGTGACCTAATCACCGTTGGGTGACCGGCTGCTCCACCGTGTCCCCAGAGTGGCCGTGTCTACTGCAACCCTGTGAGCATTTCCTTCACAAAAGAGGGTAGAAAGGCTACAGGATGGGACACCGGAAAGACTTGGGGATTCCGAATCTATTCTTGCAGGGGGGCTTTGCGTAGGGCGGACCCTGGGATGTTGTTCACCCTCCGGGTTCAAAATACCCCCCTTCACTATCATTCCCCTGTGGGAATGGGGCCCAACAAAGTACTAGCTCCTCAACCTCAGCTGACCACTCCCCGGGTATCTACAACTGAAGGAGCATGGGCCCCGGCATCACTGCCTAACACCCTACTCGCACCTACCACGAAGAACCTGACTCTGAGTCATACCCCCCCGCCTGAAGTAGACCCACTTATAAGCATGGTTATAGGAGCTTATTATGTTTTAAACGCCTCCAGGCCTGACCTGACCAAATCTTGCTGGCTCTGTCTAGACGTTGAGCCACCGTATTATGAGGGTATCGCGGTTAAGGGTAACTATACAACCGCCACGATTGTCAGCTCCTGCAGGTGGCAGCAAACTGTTGCAAGGCTAACCCTCCAGGCAGTAATGGGGCAGGGGGCCTGCGTAGGCAACGTACCCCCTGAGCAGTTGCATCTCTGCAACGAAACTCTGACTATCCCTGAAGAGGCAGTATACCTTTTGCCTCCCAAGAATGCATGGTGGGCCTGCTCCAGTGGCCTCGCTCCTTGTGTACACTCCCTGGTCCTTAATTCCCAGAAGGAGGGCTGTTGCGTGCTCGTGCAGTTAATTCCCAAGTTAATATACCATTCAGAGAAAGAGGTATATGAATTTGTTAAGAGGTTCCTTAACAAATTCAGCGCTGCCAATCCCCGAAATAAAAGAGAGCCCATCACAGCCTTAACTATGGCCGCCCTCTTGGGATTGGGACTAGCGGGAGCAGGGACTGGAATATCCTCACTTGTCATACAAGACAAGAATTATGGAGCCCTAAGAGCAGCCATTGACCTAGACATAGAAAGAATTGAAAAATCTATTACCCATTTACAGGATTCTCTCACCTCCTTATCTGAGGTAGTGCTCCAAAACAGAAGAGGACTAGACTTGCTATTCCTGCAGCAGGGGGGCTTATGTGCAGCTTTGGGAGAGGAATGTTGTTTTTATGTTGACCACTCAGGTGTTGTTAAAGAGTCTATGGCCCTCAAAAGGGAAGGATTGCAGAAGCGGAAGTTGGAAAAAGAGCGGTCTCAGTCCTGGTATAAATCCCTGTTTAATTGGTCCCCATGGTTAACCACTCTCATTTCTGCCCTCGCCGGGCCCCTTGTAATCCTCCTAATGTTGCTAACTTTTGGCCCCTGCATTATTAACAAGATAGTTCAATTTGTCAAGGAACGCATAGGGGTAGTTCAATTAATGGTCTTACAAGCTCAATACCGGCCTCTAGCGACAGAGGGAGAGGTAGAAATGCAGTCCGTCTCATGACTGAGCCATGAGTTCCAAGACAAGGGGGGAATGAAGGGACAGAACGGAACTTGAAAGAACTAAGCAGAACTAAGCAGAAATGCACCCTCTTCCCTCTTCAAGGACGAAGCAGGGACATACTCTTCTCCCTCTCCTCTATCTTGTCTTGCAAGGCTGGGCCCTCAGCCCAAGCCACTCCACCACCCCCCCCCCCCCCGAGAGTGACCACAAGAATGCTGGTATTGTCCTAACTCTCCCAACCACCCACCTGAGTGGACCAATGAAGCTACAGAAATGTAGTGACGGTCCTAATAAAGCTACAGGGAGGACGGCTCCAACCTTCGGAATATGATGGTCACTTCCTGACCCTTATGCTGTAAAACCCTGACCAATCTCTGTAACTCACGCCACCCCTAAAGCCCACCCCAAATAGCTAGCCCTATATAACCTTTGTTCTCCTGGGACACTCTCTCTCGCCTCACTGCTGTGCCGGATAGAGGCTGGGAGCCAATTCTAGAATTGATCAATAAAGACTCGTTGCTTTTGCATCGGAGGAGGCTTCCTGGTGGTGGATTATTGGGGACCCCGAGCTCTGGGCATAACACTCTCATACCTGTGCAGACCACCTGGATTCAGTTCTCCACAAATGAAGTGGGAATGAGAATAAAGGAAAAAAAATTATTTCCTTCTCTTCCTTTCTCCCCTCCTTCCAATTTGATTTTCTGTCTTTTTATGCTCGCAATACTTCCCAGAACCTAGGAAGGTTTGAGGCTGTGTTTTGAGTGAAAGGTTCTGTGTCCTCTCAGAATCACCTCTGCACTCAGGTATCTAAAGGATGCTTCTAAAAGCAGCCCATGGCTGCTTGGATCTTGCAGAATCTGTGGGAGGTGGCCCCATTCCTCAGGGGTCCCCAAAGATTTCCGTGATGCTGCAACACATTTCCAGTGATAATCCCAGTTAAAGTTCATCAAACAGTACAAGTACACATAACTATCAGGCCAAGAAGTTCAGGACTGTTGAAGGAAGCTGAGCCAAGGTACCACAAGCCCTGGTGTGTGACCTCATGATCCAAAGGCTGTAAGCCATCTCTGACTTCCAGCCCTGCAGATGTCAGCTCTTAGAAATGACATGGATGATCACCCTACCTGGAAGTTAAGTCTTTGCTATAATTTTCTCCATTTAAGTCACTTGGTGACATTTTCCCAAGTACTGCTTTGTTTACCATCATGCTTTAATCATCCAAGCTGCAACAGTGACCCATGTAGACCCTCTCCAGTTGTGTCACAGCGCAGTGGGAAAGGGTCCCTGCTAATGAAGACGCGGAGAAGATCCTGAGTCCCAGCCCCACATCTGTGTAAAGCTGGTCAGAGGGGTGAGCCTGCCTATAGGGTGTGTGTGTTTGTGTGTGTGTGTGTGTGTGTGCGTGTGTGTGTGTGTGTGAGGGGGCGGGGGGCGAGCAATGTAGCTATGCTGGACACCAGTACGAACCAGAGAGTAATGGCTCTGCTGACCCTCCACCGTGGCATTTGAGATTGGTTGTGGCTCCTGACTGTAACAGCAGGGTCCATAGGTTGCATGTTATTTCGATGTTCATACGACTGTGGGAGCCCCCACTGGCCCTTCTAGTGTTTCTCCTCAAAGGTGGACCACCATTTCCTTTTAAGAAGGTAGTCACTATTTCATAAGAGGGACTATTACCAGGAGAACCAGGACAAGCTGTTGGGTGCTCAGGGTCTCTCTGATGAGACCTTGCTGGAGTAAGAAGCACACTGTTCCCTGGGTATTTGGGGTCTCAGATGGTAGACATGGTCCCTGCATTTCTCAAGTAACACCATTGGACACCTGTTTAATTTTTATTGGATGTGGAAGAAGGGTCATTTTTGATGGAAGGGATTAGAAGTGCTTTAGGTGTCACTATGGCCAATGTACCCATCACTCTTCTCCCATAAGATTCAGTCAGAGACTCAGCACCATAGAGCATGACCTTTCATGTGTCACAGAACCTCCGTGTCAGGTGCTCTCTCTTTATCATGTACTATTTCCGGATGTTTCATCTTTCTCCCTAGTTGGCATTCTGAAAGGAAATTATTATATCTCTTTGACCTGAAAGTATGGGTTTGGGAATAAATATTAGTGTGTTTAAATGTATTTGTTTGGCTCTATTGGTTATTAACTATTTTTGCAAGTGGTCCTTTTGCCTGCTATGGCAGCCATCATGCTTAGCATGTCTACGTCACGTGTTATCATGTGGGCACACGGGTAGAGGATGGTGTTAAATGAGAGTGGTTACTCCTGCAGCACTGGCCCTGGGTCCCTGTGGTCCTGACAGAACAAGGCGCAATGAACGAGGACAAGGTGCAACTCCATGAAGGTCAGAGGTCTGCTTCCTGCAGGAAGGATGAGGATAACTGGAATGTGCCTAGGGCTTCCCACACTTTTCCCAGGAGATGAGGATTCAGTCTACTTGGTCCACAGGTCCAGCTGATGGATTTAAGAACAGGTCAGGGATTAGTACCATTTCACTGTTATCTCACACCAAAGACATTACTGTGGAAACTGACTTAATGGAGCACATACAGGTTTAGGCACTGACACTGAAGCCATGGTATCACATAGAATATTGTCACTGCCTAACATATCCAATTTACACGGCTCTGCTCCATCACAGATGTCTGACCTCCCTTAGCCAAGTTGTCACCACCCTTTGCTCTTCAGAATGTCTGTGCTGTGGTATGAACAATAATACAAACTTTGTGCCCTAGCTTTGTGGGAGCATCTTGATCCATAGGACTTCCAGTCATTACCTGAGTACAGTGCCATGTCAATCTGGCAAGGACCACTCGGTTCTGACTTGTCTGTTCTCCAATTCCAACTCTTTCCAGAAGAATACACCCCGCCAACCATCTCTCTGTGCATGAGGCAGATTTTGCCACCAGAAGTCACATGGCTCAGAGGTGAGGATTCCCAGTGGATCATGTAGGGGGTACAGTGAAGAACATGGTGTGCCCCATTTGAGATCCTGCCACACTCTTGGGAGAAGACCTGGGGTTAGGTTTCTTGCCAAGTCACCTCCCTGAATCTCAAACTCAGGATCCCACTTCGTGTTTTCCTCTCACTGCAATCAATCCTACTGAGCTCTCTCCATCATGGGTATTGTGACCTTCAACGTTGTGGGAAGTCATTCTGTCTTCCCTTGATCCCATTTTCTTTTCACCCACTTGCCCTCCTGCAATTGATTTTACTCAACGTCTAATGTCTCCTCAGGCAAGGCAAAGAGCTACCTCAGGAGCACTAACCCTCTGCCAAAACTACCTAGAAACAAGCAAAATGGTCCTAAGGGGAGGGTCTGGTCCACCTCCTGTGGCCGGTGACAGCCCATGCAAAAGGAAGTGGGATACAAAGGTAACTGGGCTCAGATGCATGTAGGAGTTATCGAGGGGCCAGGTACTGAGCTGGATTGGACTTGAAAGAGTAAGAGAAGCAGACAGAGCAGAGTCTGCCACCTCCCTCTCAGCTGCCTTCTCTGACTCTCAGGGTGAATCATCTTAGGCCGTCAGGGGGCACCGCTGTCCTCATACGGGGAGGAAGTTTGCTGTGGTTTACCCCTGACCTGTATGAAGTCCTCACTGGTGTTTAACAGGAGATTCTCTTGAGTCTGTGTCTGCCACAGAGGGGTATGCCCTGTGTCTGCTGTGTCCCAACATTTCAACTTCCCAATATTTCTACTTCTGGAAGTGGCAATAACGGGCCCCGAGCATCAGACACTGTGCAGATTGGGACAAGGGGGGCATGAGGACTCATTGCAACTGAGAGTGTCAAGGAAATGGCTGAGAAAGAATAAAAGAGTCCAGATTTGTCCATGGTTCTGGAGTAACCAAGCGATTGGATGTTTTCCGAGACAACCTCAGTCACTGTCCGCTCTTTCCTCCCAATGTCACATGAGGGAAGTCCTCAATTCCTCAGTCAAGTACCATGTTGATGCCCACAGGAGAAAAGACAAGGACATCAGAGGTTGGATCCAGTCACCAGGTCTCAGTGTGTCCTGAGTAAGAAGAAACACTCAAACTATTCCCATTCTCTCAGGTTGGCTCGCCAGATTGTGTTCGTGGTCTTTTCAGGGTCCTGTGTCCTTGTCTGCCCTCAGGGTCCTGTGCCTTGTCCGGCACACCTGGAAAGTAGGTCACCATCTGCTTGCTGGAAGAAGTGATGGCACTGGGTTATGTGACCTGGTACCGTTTATGTCTCTGACATGGCCCCTAACCTCCTGATTTATGGGGTCACACTGGCCCTCAGGAATCCCTGAGCACTTCTCTGGCCCCAAGTCTGGCAACACAGCCATGCTGACCATGCCTGCGCTGCAGTTGGAGGACGAGGCTGATCATTACTGTTGCTCACACACAAGGAGTGACAATCTTTACACAGTGGAGCCAGCTCATGGGACACTGGGAACTCAACTGGCCCTGTGCTCACAGGCTCCCTTCGTGCCCTGAAGATGCTTCCACAGCCTTCATTCACAATGGGCTGGAGAAACATTGCAGGAGCCTCTCTCACCATGGCACGCAAACCGTCTCTCTAGCTTATTCTTTTGGGACAGTGACGGTTTCCTCTTTACCTGTGTGTCAGAGTCCCAGAACATGCAACTCTTTCCACCTCTTCAACTGCAGTCATGGGGAGAAGAGGGCGAGCATGCATGGGGCCATTTTAGAGCTCTCAGGAGAATCTCCACTTTAAGTGTTTTCATCTCTACCGCAGAGCAGAGCGCCAGAGATGGATTTTCTTCTACTGTTGCCCACTTCAATTCTGAGTGCCCAGGCTCTCTTGGCAGGATGGCCCTCCTCAGTGGGTGGTCCCTCTCTGGGCCCGTTGCTGAAAGAAGAGCAACTGAGAAAAGGGGACTGTGTTGCTGAGGGACTGAGGAGAGTCAGGTGCTCTCAGTCTTTTGGGATATCTCATTGTGACACCATATCCAAGGAGACTGAGCAGTAAAGGTCTGGAGATGCAACTCTGTTTTACGGAGAATGTCCTCTCCCTTAGAGCAATGGACTCCTAATCTGGAGGCGGTTCTCACAATGCCTGTCTCCCTATCACCTGACCTCTTTCCAAAATGGCTCCTTTTTCCCCACAAGGGAAGAGATACAGGGTGTGTGTGTGCCCTCTTTGCAAGGACCCTCAAGGGGTCTGCGATACGTCGATGAGTTTCTACCTGGCACATATGTATTTCTGCTGTGTATATACAATGCCAAGAACTGTTTGCATGTCTCAATCAGCCTGGCAGAAGCACTGAAAAAACTGCACTGTGACCGATTCTTGCCATTTTTCCAGGATTTCCCCGGTTTTAGCACTGAAAGCGTATATCTTAGCAAGGTCCTCATTCTCAGGGCAATTAGGATAGGTGTTCATGGTGAAGATTAATTTCATGGTGATCTCGAGAGGGCTACGGGGTTCTGGGATTACACATTATTTCTGGGTGTATCTGTGAGGGTGTTCCTGGATGTGATGGACATGTCACTGGCTGACTCAGTTTAGCAGACACATTGCCCTCCCGTGAGATTGAGCTCAAACAACCCGCTGAGGATCTGAGAAGAACAAAAGGCCAGGTAAGAAGGATCTGACCCCCCCGTGTCTCATGGATTGAATGGGGACATCTCATCTCACCTTCTCCTGCCCTCAGACTGAAATTTACATAATCTTCTCCCCTGGTTCTCAGGCCTTTGTAGTGAAATTGAGTGGCAACACCAGCTTTCCTGTCTCTGTAGCTTAGTGGGCAGCTCCTGGGACTTTCCTGCCTCAGTAATCAATAACCATGTGAGAGCCTATTTTATATATCCAGGGTGGAGCAAAAGTAGCTTAACAGTTGTTCATGTGGAAAAGAATACCATGATTAATAAATAATAATACAGGCATAAACTCTGTGTTTCCCATACTCACAGCTGTAAACCTTCCTGTGCCCCATCCGTGTGTTTCTGAGTCAGGACAGACGGAGCCCAATGACAGAGCCGAGGGAATCAAGCCCGCCTTAGGGTGTCCTTACTTTCCTACTGCAGGAGTTACAGTGCTGAAGGCAGAGGAATCCTAGGACATCCCCCATTGCTGTGTGGGACAAAGGTAACAAGAACATCACAGGATGGCTGGGGTTAGGGCGATCCAAATCCTGCCCTTCTCGGGGACCACGGGCAGAGCTGGAGATTGGAAATTCTCCCTCAACCCCTTCTTGATCCCGCTCTGTTGGGAGATGCTTACTGGCACTTCCAGAAAAGGAATTATCCTGACACAATCAACATTGATACAAACAGTAAACATTCTTTGTGTCCCACTTAGGAATGGCTCAGCATGCAGCTAATGAGACTCTACACAGCAAAGGATAACAACGAAAGTACCTTTCCCAACTACAGGCCCTTGCTGACCCCTTGCGGCCTTAGATAGTGAATACCGAGCACCATGCTCTGCTCCTACTCCTGGCATCCCTCCCCAGCTCATGACCAGGGCCCTGGCCCCTCTGATCCAATTCATGATCCTTTAAAGTCCGCCAGAAAGGCTTATGTTGGGCAAAGATGTGTCGCCCATGGTAAAGCCTTTCTTCTTTGAAAGCAAGGATATACCTTCGCACAGACCCCAGTCCATTTTGAGATGTGTCAACAGCACCCTCTCCTTAATGGTTTCCCCACCTTGGTAGGAACACCTTGGAACTTAGAGGGGATGGAAGCCACCTCTGATGCCCAGAGAAGACCTCTGACAGAGCATGGAACTATAGACTCCCCACAGGTCTCTGGGTAATGAGAATCCCATGGAGCTTGGCCTAGAGGTTAGCTCATGTCAGCTATCCACAAACCAGTGAACCATGACGATCAGGGTTGCTACCTTCTGGGTCTAGTTCCACGGCTTCTGGTTTAGCAGTGATGGCAACTAGAAAACGTCACCTGTCTTCTGTGCTGACAAGGGTAGGTGTCTGAGAAAATTGCAATGTCAGTGACTACCCAAGTCAAAGGTATTGAGAAGCTATGGACCGGGAGCTAACATCAGGCCCCTGTCCTCCTGAAGTGTACACAGCCCCTGTCCCCTGAAAACGTATAACATGTCCTTTTTCTTTCCATTATGTTTTTCATGGCAGTTATTTTTTAAAAATCTTTATTGTTGAAAGTATTACATATGTCTGTTTCCTTCCCCCCAGCGACCCTTCCAGGCCACTCCAGCTCCCTTCCCCAGGCCCTGACCACACCCATTGTCTGCTTCTGTGGGTTGTGCATACATTCACACAAGGTCCTTGGTTGGTTATGTCTCAGCCATCACCCACTCACCCTCCCCTGCCTTCCCTATGAGTTTCCACAGCCTGTCCATGCTTCCATGTCTCCGCCTCCATGATTTTTAAATCAATGTATTTTGATCATGAGATTCCAAATAAGAGTGAGATCACACGATACTTGTGTAGTTCTGGCTTGCTTATTCCCTGAGCATAATGCTCTATAGGTCCACCCATGCTTAGCAAATGAAAGAGTTCTTCCTTTTTTTCTGCTGAGTAGTATTCCATTGTGTCAATGTACAGCAGTTTGTTTGTCTTATCCACTCACCTGTTGATAGGCACTTAGGTGCTTTCCAAATCTTAGCAATTGTAAATTATGCTGCTATGAATATAGGGGAACATGTATCCTTAATGATGTGTGTTTTGGGTTTCCTAAAATGTATTCCTAGGAGTGAGATGGCAGGGTCATATGGGAGTTCCGTTTTCAATTTTTTTATGGGCATGCCATTTTGTTTGTCATTATGGCTGCACCAGTCTGCTTTCCCATCATCAGTGTGCTAGGGTTCCCTTTCCTCCACAACCTTGCCAGCACTTGTCATTTGTCGATGGTACCCATTCTGACAGGAGTGAGGTGATTCCTCATTGTCCTTTTAATTTGCTCAATGTCCTTTTGGTTTCTGGTGTGTTGAAGGTGCTCTTTACATATTGACCTTTATACCCTACGTTCATATTTAGGGTTTTGTAGTAGCTAATAATTAGATTTGCCTCATAATTTTTGTTGAGTTCAAAGATCCATTTATTTGACTTATGAAGAATAATTGATGGTCATTCCCTTTTTGCTACTTTCTAAGCACAACAAAATGTAGTTTGTGTAGACGTTATTCCTCAATTTCTTCTTTCAACAGATATTTACATGTGTGCCTTCTGAGTGCTAAGTACGAGAAACACCATATTTTATTCAGCAATGAGTTTTGTGGTAAAGACAACAGATATTCAAGGAAAAGAAAGTAAGTACTATTATGCACAAGAATGTTGAGAAGGAAAATAAGGGTGGTAATTTAGGCGGAATCAGTGGGGGCACTTGAAAACGCTTTTATTCATAAAAAATCAAGGGAACCAAGGGTATTAGCTAAATCTTGAATGTTGGGGATGTGGCAGAGGTGCGTAGATCTCGAGGGAATATTTTAGACCCAGAATATGTGAATGGCTCTTATGGCTGTCACTTTGTATCAGGGCCCCTGTGTGGCAGAAATTTTATTGGGATTTGTTTACAAAAGTAATACCAAATTTTCCTTCTGAAGTTGTTTATGTGC
>NC_138094.1:15922954-16010954 GCF_964212035.1 Myotis nattereri | reverse complement strand
ATCTTGGGTGACTGTCGCCGGCATCCAGAGACCAGCTACTAACCCGGCAACAACGGCTCTCAAGCAGCGCGACTACGTGAACTCAGAGGAACTCGGCTTCTCCCCACAGAAAGGTTAGACTTTCCCCAAAGGTGCGGTTTGCAGTTTAGGTTGGAGAGTGGAACGCGCGCAGGGGGGTGGGGGCTCTGCGCCCCACAAAGACCGCGGCCGTTGGAGCCAGCGTGACCCACGAGTGTAGAAGGGCACCTCCAGGGCTGCTGGCAGAAGGGAACGCTATAAATAAGCCCACAGTTGGACGGGACACAAACGGGCAGCCTCAGATTACGCCAGTTTGCCGGCTACTCGGTGCCAGGAGCCAGAGCGCGCGCAGAGACTTCGCGCAGATTTGGAAGGTGAAGCGTTGCGAGTTCGCACAACTTCCCAGGCTCTTAAATCTGTGCGTTTGATTGTTGAACCCAGTGCAAGGGACTACCCAGTTGGGGGCAGTCACAGAGCTTGTAAGGGAAGGCTGTTTTGGGGGAGCCTGGGAAACAGAGCGGGGAGTGACTACTGGAAAACCAGCTCTGGGCGGAGAACATTCCCAAACCAGCTTCCGGTACAATAGAGAACACCTGGTCAGAGAGGTCCTATACCCTCGGAGGTCATTCCCGACACACTGCCACCCAGAGGCAGAGCCATGAACTGACTCTTCTGTAAATACAGATAAGGGCTGTCTGGGAAACCAATGTAGCCTGCCTTAAAATCAGGACTGTGGCTTACAACACAGAGGAACAGTGTATCAGAGGAAAATTCAACATTCTCCTGAATACCTGGTGTGCCAAAAAGAGGGGCAGAAGATCTGAAGCACCTTCATTACAGCCCATTTTTTTTTAATTATTTTTTTTTAATTATTGTTTCACCTTTTAACTAAGAAACCATTTATTTTCTTTTTTCATCACCTGATATTACCCTTTTAATTACTACATTTTTATTTTTAACCAGTATTATTACTGCTGCCATTTTACCATTTTTTTTTTAAAGTGTCATTTTATTTTCTCTTTATTTTATTTTGGGACTAAGGTTCTCCATTCTATTTTCATCATTCCTTTAGCATCATTTTCCTCTACCTCAATTGTGCTGCTGTGCTAAAACTCTCTTCCCCACTTTTCCCCTTTTGCTGTCCTGTTTCTCTTACCCTATTCCTGCTTTAGATTTTTCCTATTCTTCATATGCCCTGTCTAAATTTCACCCTACTTATATATCCCTTTTCCAATCACCTGCTCTAAATCCTTATCCACCTCTCCCTTATCTTTCTTCACTATCCAAATTTTTTATTCTCTCCTTTTCTCTATTGTTCTGTTGTTGCTTGCTCGATTGTTGAGTATATTGTGTTTTTTTTTTTCTTTTCTTTTCTTTAAGGATTGTATGTGAGGTTGTTCTGCTTTTTCTTTTTCTTTTTCTGTCTCCCATTCCCCCTCCCCACCCCGCCCCCGGCCAGTTATTTTTGTGCTTCTGCTTTCCCTTGCCTCACTTGATATTATTGGCTGTTTGTAGTTTGTATTCACTCCAGAGATCCGTTGCTGGAATTTGTTGGGATTAGTGGCGGTTCTATCGGAGTTTTCTCCTCATATGAATAGTCTCCTCCCCTCTTCTACTTCATTCTATTTTTCTTTTTTTTTTCTTTTTCTTCTTTTTTTTTCTGTTTTTTCTGTTTTTCTCTCTATCTTTTTCTCTTCTTTCTTCCTTACCCCCCAACTCTCTTAGCTTGGGTGGCCATCTTTATTTGGGGTTATTAATACCGTAATTCATTTGTGTTCAGTGCCTGGTACGTTGTGCCTTGTTGTGTTGTATTTTGTGCCTTTAAATCAACGCAGCAGATCCAAGCAACAGTGGCCTCCTGATCTCCACACGCTCTGTCTGAGGAACAGCTGCTGTGGGTGAAGCCTCCCTCCACCAGCCAACAGAGCCACAACAGCTGTGAACAGCACCCATCAGAAGACCCGCTAACAACAGAGGAGCAGCTGCTACCACAACCGCCCAAGGAGCAACCACAGCCCAAGGAACCACTGCCACCTAGGGAGCAGCCACTGATCGACGCAATATCTATATACGTCAGTGAGATCAAACATGGGTAGACAAAGAAATCCCCAAAGGAAAGAAAAGGAGGACTCACCAGAAAAGCAGCTAAGTGATACAGAGGCATACAACATGACAGAAAAAGAATTCAGAATAAGGGTCCTAGAGTGCATACACCGGATGGAGGAAAAAATCGACAACTTATCCAAGAAGCAAGAAGAAACAGATGAAAAAATCGACAACTTAACTAAGACCCAAGAAGAAATGAAGTGCGATATAGCTGCAATAAAGAACACCATTGAAAGTATCAACAGTAGACTAGGAGAAGCGGAAGACCGAATTAGTGAATTAGAAGACAGGGAAGCAAAACACACCCAAACTGTACTTCAGTTGGAGAAAAAAATGAAAAGACAGGAGAAGAGCCTAAGGGAGCTTTGGGACAACATGAAACGAAACAACATACGAATAATAGGGGTGCCAGAACAACAGAAAGAGGAACAAGGATTAGAAAACCTATTGGAAGAAATAATATCAGAAAACTTCCCTGAGGTGGGGAAGAAAAAAGTCACACAAGCCCAGAGAGTCCCAAACAAGGTGAACCCGAAAAGACCCACACCAAGACACATCATAATTACCATGGCAAATGTTCAGGACAAAGAGAGAATCTTACAGGCTGCAAGAGAGAGACGGAAAGTTACATACAAGGGATCTCCCATTAGATTATCAAATGATTTCTCAACAGAAACACATCAGGCCAGAAAAGAATGGACGGAAATTTACAAAGTGATGCAAAGCAAAGGACTGAATCCAAGAATACTCTATCCAGCAAGGCTATCATTCAAAATTGAAGGGGAAATAAGAAGCTTCACAGACAAAAAAAGGCTAAGGGAGTTTATCACCACCAAGCCAGCAATGCAAGAAATGCTAAAGGGACTGGTGTAAAAAGAAGAAATAAAAATCCCAGAAAGAAAACAGCCACACACACACAAAAAGAAATGGCTACAAACAAGTACCTTTCAATAATAACTTTAAATGTAAACGGGCTAAATGCTCCAACCAAAAGATATCGAGTGGCTGAATGGATAAAAAATCATGACCCATACATTTGCTGTCTACAAGAGACCCACCTCATTAGAAAGGACTCACACAGACTGAAAGTGAAGGGATGGAAAAATATCTTTCAGGCTAATGGAAAAGAAAAGAAAGCTGGGGTAGCAATACTTATATCGGACAAAATAGACCTCAAAGTGAAGGCCATAACAAGAGATACGGAAGGCCACTTCATAATACTAAAAGGATCAATACAACAAGAAGATATAACCCTGATAAACATATATGCACCCAATGCAG
This sequence comes from Myotis nattereri, assembly GCF_964212035.1. Classification (NCBI taxonomy): domain Eukaryota; kingdom Metazoa; phylum Chordata; class Mammalia; order Chiroptera; family Vespertilionidae; genus Myotis; species Myotis nattereri. The sequence continues at coordinate 16,007,549 of NC_138094.1, read as the reverse complement.
GAGCACCCAAATACATAAAAAATCTTCTGGAAGATATCAAAGGAGAGATCGACAACAATACAATCATAGTAGGGGACTTTAATACACCACTGTCATCACTGGATAAGTCCTCTAGACAAACAATCAGCAAAGATACAGCAATCCTAAATGACTCACTAGATCAGATGGACTTAATAGACATCTTCAGAACACTTCACCCCAGTGCCACGGAATATACATTCTACTCAAGTGCTCATGACACATATTCAAAAATAGACCATATATTGGGTCACAAGCAAAGTATCCCCAAATTCAAGAAGATTGAAATCATAAAAAGCGTCTTCGCAGACCACGATGGCATAATATTAGAAATAAACTGCAATAAAAACAACCCAAAATACTCAAACACCTGGAAGCTGAATAGCATGCTATTAAATATTGATTGGGTTACCAATGAAATCAAAGAAGAAATTCAAAACATCCTGAAAACTAATGACAATGAAAACACAACAATCCAAAACCTATGGGACACAATGAAAGCAGTCCTGAGAGGGAAGTTTATAGCTCTACAGGCCTATCTCAAAAAACAAGAAAACATGGTAGTAAATCAGCTAACTCTACAACTCAAAGAATTAGAAAGAGAGCAACAAGAAAACCCCAGAGTGAGCAGAAGGAAGGAGATTATAAAGATTAGAGCAGAAATAAATAACATAGAGACCAAAAAAATAATACAGAAAATCAATGAAACCAAGAGCTGGTTCTTCGAAAGGATAAACAAGATTGACAAACCTCTAGCCAGACTCACCAAGAAGCAAAGAGAGAGGACCCAAATAAACAAAATCAGAAATGAAAGAGGTGAAATAACAACAGACCCCACAGAAATACAAATGATTGTTAAAAAATACTATGGACAGCTCTACTCCTGCAAACTAGACAACCTGGAGGAAATGGACAAATTCCTAGAAAAATACAACATTCCAAAACTCAATCAGGAAGAATCTAAAAATCTCAACAGGCCAATAACTATGGAAGAAATTGAAGCAGTCATCAAAAAGCTTCCAGCAAACAAAAGCCCAGGACCAGACGGCTTCACAGGGGAGTTTTACCAAACATTCAAGGAAGAACTAAAACCTAGCCTCCTCAGACTACTACAAAAAATTCAAGAGGAAGGAACCCTTCCAAGCTCATTCTATGAAGCCAGCATAACCCTAATACCAAAACCAGGTAAAGACAACACAATGAAAGAGAATTACAGGCCAATATCCCTCATGAAGATAGATGCCAAAATCCTCAACAAAATCTTAGCAAATCGGATCCAGCAGTACATCAGAAAGATCATACACCATGACCAAGTAGGATTTATCCCAGGGATGCAAGGATGGTACAATATCCGCAAATCAATAAACGTGATACATCACATAAACAAATTGAAAGAAAAAAACCACATGGTCTTATCAATTGATGCAGAAAAAGCATTTGACAAAATTCAACAACCATTTTTGATAAAAACTCTCAGCAAGGTGGGAGTAGGAGGATCATACCTCAACATAATAAAAGCCATATATGACAGGCCCACAGCCAACATCATTCTCAATGGACAAAAACTTACACCATTTCCCCTAAGAACAGGAACAAGACAGGGATGCCCCCTCTCACCACTCCTGTTCAACATAGTACTGGAAGTGTTAGCCATTGCAATTCGGCAAGAAGAAGAAATAAAAGGCATCCAAATTGGAAAAGAGGAAGTAAAACTGTCCTTATTTGCAGACGACATGATATTATACATACAAAACCCTAGAGACTCCATCAAAAAGCTACTAGACTTAATACATGAATTTGGCAATGTAGCAGGATACAAGAAATCTGAGGCATTTCTATACACCAATAGTGAACTTTCAGAAAGAGAGATTATAAAAACAATCCCGTTTACCATCGCACCAAAAAAACTAAGCTACCTAGGAATAATCTTAACTAAAGAGGTAAAAGACCTCTACTCAGAAAACTACAGGACGTTGAAAAAAGATATAGAGGAAGACATAAACAGATGGAAGAACATACCGTGTTCATGGATTGGTAGAATCAACATCATTAAAATGTCCATACTACCCAAAGCAATCTATAAATTCAATGCACTTCCCATTAAAATACCAACGGCATACTTCAGAGATCTAGAACGAACTCTCCAAAAATTCATCTGGAATAAAAAAAGACCCCGAATAGCTGCAGCAATCCTGAAAAAGAATAAAGTAGGTGGGATCTCAATACCAGATATCAAGTTGTATTACAAAGCCACTGTTCTCAAAACAGCCTGGTACTGGCACAAGAATAGGCATATAGATCAATGGAATAGAATAGAGAGCCCAGAAATCGGCCCGAACCAATATGCTCAATTAATATTTGACAAAGGAGGCAAGAACATTCAATGGAGCCAAGATAGTCTCTTCAATAAATGGTGTTGGGAAAATTGGACAGATATATGCAAGAAAATGAAACTAGAGCACCAACTTACACCGTACACAAAAATAAACTCAAAATGGATAAAGGACTTAAATGTACGACAGGAAACCATAAAAATTCCGGAAGAATCCAAAGGCAACAAAATCTCAGACATATGCCGAAGCAATTTCTTCACTGATACAGCTCCTAGGGCACTTGAAACTAAAGAGAAAATGAACAAATGGGACTACATCAAAATAAAAAGCTTCTGCACAGCAAAAGAAACCATCAACAAAACAACGAGAAAACCCACTGTGTGGGAAAACATATTTGCCAATGTCATATCTGATAAGGGCCTAATCTCCAAAATCTATAGGGAACTCATACAACTTAACAAAAGGAAGATAAACAATCCAATCAAAAAATGGGCAAAGGACCTAAATAGACACCTTTCAAAAGAGGACATTCAGAAAGCCAAGAGACATATGAAAACATGCTCAAAGTCACTAATCATCCGAGAGATGCAAATCAAAACAACAATGAGGTACCATCTCACACCTGTCAGACTGGCTATCATCAACAAATCAACAAACGACAAGTGCTGGAGAGGATGTGGAGAAAAAGGAACACTTGTGCACTGCTGGTGGGAATGCAGACTGGTGCAGCCACTATGGAAGACAGTATGGAGTTTCCTTAAAAAACTGAAAATGGAACTCCCATTTGACCCTGTGATCCCACTTCTAGGAATATATCCCAAGAAACCAGAAACACCAATCAGAAAAGATATATGCACCCCTATGTTCATAGCAGCACAATTCACCATAGCTAAGATCTGGAAACAGCCTAAGTGCCCATCAGTAGATGAATGGATTAGAAAACTGTGGTACATCTACACGATGGAATACTATGCTGCTCTAAAAAGGAAGGAACTCTTACCATTTGCAACGTCATGGATGGAACTGGAGAGCATTATGCTAAGTGAAATAAGCCAGTCAATGAAGGAAAAATACCACATGATCTCACTCATTTATGGATAATAGAGACCATTATAAACTTTTGAACAATAATAGATTCAGAGGCAGAGCTGCCTCAAACAGATTGTCAAACTGCAGTGGGAAGGCCGGGGAGGGTTGGGGGGCAGGAGGGAGGGGGGTAAGAGATCAACTAAAGGACTTGTATGCATGCGTATAAGCATAACCAATGGACATAAGACACTGGGGGATAGGGGAGGCTGGGGGACTGTCTAGGGCGGGGGGATAAAATGGACACATATGTAATACCCTTTGTAATACCTTAAGCAATAAAAAAATTTAAAAAAAAAATTATGTTATGTGTTTTCTGATGGTCTTAGGCGACCCCTGTAAAAGGGTCATTTGACCCCCAAAGTGGTCGTGACCCAAAGGTTGAGAACCACTGGTCTAGAAGATCTATCTAGTGTTGTCAGTGGAGAATTAAAGTCCCCTACTATGATTGTATTGCTGTTGACACTCTCCTTTTAAATCCTTCACAAGTTTTCTTTTCTTTTTTTTTTTTTCATAAATTGGCTGCTCCTATAATGGGTGCTTATATGTTTTCCAGGGTTATATCCTCTTGTTGAATCATTCCTTTTAGTATTAGGAAGTGGCCTTCATTGTCTCTTTTTATGGCCTTTATTTTGAAGTCTATTTTGTCAGATATGGATATTGCTCCCCATCTTTTTTTCCCCCAATTTGATTTGTTTGGAAAATATTTTTTCTATCTCTTCACTTTCATCCTGTGTGAGTCCTTGTTCTGAGGTGGGTCCTTATAGAGAGCATATATATGGGTCATGTTTTCTTATCCATTAATCTACCCTATGTCTTTTGGTTGGAGCACTTACATTTAAGGTTATTATTGATAGGTACTTTTTTGTTGTCATTTATATTTTTACTAGAGGCCTGGTGCATGAAATCCATGCCTGACTGGTGATCAGGCCTATCAATGGAGTGACCAGCAGGGCAATCGGGGGTCGCGGGGCCTGATGGCACCCACCTTGGCTGGCCTGAGGCCTATGGGCTGGTGGCAGCTCCTGTATTGAGTATCTGCACCCTGGTGGTCAATGCATGTCATAGCAACCAGTCATTCTGCCAGTCCTTCGCCATTTGGTCTATTTGCATAATATATGAAGAGAGATTACTTTCCTTCATACTTTCCAATTTGGATGCCTTTTATTTCCCTTTACTGCCTAATTGCTCAAATACTATGTTGAATATAAGTGGTGAGAGAGGGAATCCTTGTCTTACACTTCAACTTTCACCATGGAGTATGATATTACATAAAGGTTTGTCATACGTAGCCTTTATGATGTTGAAATAGTTCTCTTCTATTCCTACTTTTATAATTCTTATGTCATCAGTGTTGACTTTTTAAAAATCCTTTCCTTGTATCATGTCCTTTTAATGATTATATTTATTTCCTCTTTATTATGTCAATGTGGTAGACTACATTGGTAGATTTTCTTACATTGAACCTTATTTTCATTCAAGGAATCAATCCCACTTGATCATGGTGAAAAAGATTAAAATATGTTGCTGAATTCAGTTTGCTAGAATTTTGTTAAGAATTTTGTATCATTGTAAATATTGGCTATTGGTCTGTGATTTTACTTGTTGTGGTTTTGTCTGCCTTTGGTGTCAGGGTGATGTAAGATTCATAGAATGAATTAGGAAGTGTTAGGAAGTGATTTTCCTAATCAAGTTTTAAAAACATTTAAGAAGGACTGGTGTTAGTTTTTGAAATTGGTGTTAGACTTTGTAGAATTCTCTGGTGAAGCCATCAGATTCAGAGCTTTGATTTATTGGGAGATATATTCTTATTACTGATTGAAAAGTCTTACTATTTATAGGTCTATTCAGATCTTCTATTTCTTTGTGGTATAGTCTTGGTAATTTTTCTGATTATAGGAATTTGTCCATTTTACCTAAGTTACCCAGTTTGTCAGCGCATATTTGCTCATACAGAGGCAGGAAAATCCCCAGGCAGGTGGAATAGAAAAACTGAGATAAGAAGATTAAATGGGCCAAACACTTTGAACAACTTAAAGCCAGCTAGTAAATCCTAAGACCATATTTTCCCCAACCAAGGACACTTGAGAACCAATGGTTTATACCTCTCCTCCACAAATAGGTAATACATAGCTTAAATCACTCTGGTCAGGAAAATAGAGAATAGAAAGTCAATTAATGACTTTGTTCTATCTAAACTTAAGGACAAATAAAGTCATGGGGACAATAACAAAATCCCAATTAGATCCAGGTAGACCCAAGATAAAAGTAAAATAGTAAAGCAGACGAAAGAATAATCCATATAGGGTCATTTTAATGCACTAGCATATTTGTAAAGCACCTGAAAAGCTAATGAATATTTTGATGAAATCCCCCCTAAGATTCTCACCCCCAAAGGAAAATTAAACAATCAATCCAATGATATGTGTGGGTTCGCTCTAGACTAGAGAAAGCCCATGCTGTTGTCTGCCAAAAACTTTTTCCTTCCTCCTAAACTCTAAGTGTCCTCATGAGACCTGCAATGGAGAGATCAGTGGGCAGTGGCAGCTCATCCTTGGCTTACCCACTGATCGTGTCTCCAAGGCCCCTTCTTTTCTGACTTCTCAGTGGGATAAAAGCAGCCCCGCCTTGGCTCACTTCTTTCCTATAACATTTCTAGAGAGCTAAGAAAAGAATTGCCTGGGCTCTCTCCTGTTGCTTCTTTTACCCAGAGTCCTTCCTTCATTTCAATATTTACAGCTTTAATAAATGTAATCTCAAAATCACCTGAACTTATTTTGTGAAATCTTTCCTGCATGGCTGGTCTGATGCAAACCTGCTCTGGGCCAGTCCATGTCCAGCAATAACTCTTCTTTTTTTTCATTTAAATTCTTTATTGTTTAAACTATTACATAAGTCTCCCTTTTCCCCCATTGACCTCTCCTTAGCTGCCCTCAACGCCACCCCGTCTGTGTCCATTGGTTATGTTCATATACATGTATACAAGTCCTTTGGTTGATCTCTTACCTCCTCACCTTCTGCATTCCCTTATAGGTTGGACAGTCTGTTCGATGCTTCTATGACTCTGGCTCTATTTTTGTTCATTAGTATATGTTGTTCATTATATTCCACAAATGAGTGAGGTCATGTGATATTTATCTTTCTCTGACTGGCTTATTTCATTTAGCATAATGCTCTCTAGTTCCATTCATGCTGTTGCAAATGGTAAGAATTCCTTTTTTTTTTTTTTACAGCAGTGTAGTATTCCATTGTGTAGATGTACTACAGTTTTCTAATACACTCATCTGGGCACTTAGTCTGTTTCCAAAACTTAGCTATTGTAAATTGTGCGGCTATGAACACAGGGGTGTATATATCCTTTCTAATTGGTGTTTCAGATTTATTGGGATATGTTCCTAGAAGTGGGATTACTGGGTCAAATGGGAGTTCCATTTTTAATTTTTTGAGAAAATGCCATACTGGTTTTGACTGGTTGCATCAATCTGCATTCCCAGCAGCAGTGCAAGTGGGTTCCTTTTTCTCCGTATCCTCTCCAGCACTTGTCACTTATTGATTTGTTGATGATAGCCATTCTGACTTGTGTGAGGTTGTACCTCATTATTGTTTTGATTTGTATCTCTCAGATGATTAGTAACTTTGAGCATGTTTTCATATGTCTCTTGGCCTTCTGTACGGCTTCTTTTGAAAAGTGTCTATTTTGGTCCTTTGCCCATTTTTTTTTTAATATATTTTATTGATTTTCCACAGAGAGGAAGGGAGAGAGATAGAGAGTTAGAAACATCGATGAGAGAGAAACATCGACCAGCTGCCTCCTGCACATCCCCCACTGGGGACGTGCCCGCAACCCAGGTACATGCCCTTGACCGGAATCGAACCTGGGACCTTTCAGTCCACAGGCCGACGCTCCATCCACTGAGCCAAACCAGTTTCGGCTCTTTGCCCATTTTTTAAATTGGATTATTTATCTTTCCTATGATAAATTGTATAAATTCCCTGTAAATGTTGGAGATTAAACCCTTATCAGAGGTAACATTGGCAAATACGTAGGTTCTCCCATGCAGTGGTCTTTCTCGTTGTTTTGTTGATGGTTTCTTTTGCTGTGCAGAAACTTTTCATTTTGATGTAGTCTCATTTGTTTATTTTCTCCTTAGTTTTCCCTGTCCTAGGAGTTTTATCAGTAAACATATTGCTATGAGTTATGTCTGAGATTTTGTTGCCTTTAGAGTCCTCTAGTATTTTTATGGTTTCTGGTTGTACTTTTAAGTCCTTTACCCATTTTGAGTTTATTTTTGTGTATAGTCTAAGTTAGTGGTCTAGTTTCATTTTTTTGCTTCTAATCTGTATAATTTTCTCAACACCATTTATTGAAGAGACGTTTTTCACTCCATTGTATGCTCTTGCCTCCTTTGTCAAATATTAATTGAGCATAATGTCTTGGATCAATCTCTGAGTTCTCTGTTATGTTCATTGGTCTATATGTCTGTTCTCGTGCTTTGTAGTATTTTGGTATTGTGATCCCTCCAACATTGTTTGTTCTCATAATTGCTGCAGCTATTTGGGGTCTTTTTTTTTTTTATTCCAGATGAAATTTTGGAGAGTTTGTTCTAGGTATTTGAAGTATGTCGTTGGCATTTTAGAGGGGATTGCATTGAATCTATAGATTACTCTGGGTAGTATGGACATTTTAATGATGTTGATTCTACCAACCTATGAACATGGTGTATTCTTCCATTTGTTTATGTCTCCCTGTATCTCTCTCTCTCTCTCTCTCTCTCTCTCTCTCTCTCTCTCTCTCTCTTTTTTTTCCAGCGTCCTGTAATTTTCTGAGCACAGGTGCTTTATCTCGTTGGTTAAATTCCTAGGTATCATAATGTGTTGGTTGCAATGGTAAATGGAATTGTTTTTATTAGTTTCTCTTTCTGTGAGTTCATTGTTGGTGTATAAAAAAGCAATAGATTTCTGGGTGTTAATTTTGTATACTACTACACTGCCAAATTCATTAGTTCTAGTAGTTATTTTTGATGGAGTCTTTAGTGTTTTCTATGTACAATATCATGTCATCTGCAAATAATGACAATTTTACTTCTTCTTTTACAATTGGGATGCCCTTATTTCTTTTTCTTGTCTGATTGAAATGGCGAGCACTTCCAGTACTATGTAAAACAGAAGTGGTGAAAGTGGGCATCCCTGTCTTGCTCCTGTTCTTAGGGGGAATGGTATTAGTTTTTATCATTAAGTATGATGTACTGCAGGTTTGTCACACAAGGCTTTTATTATGTTGAGGTATCATCCCTCTACTTTCACTTTCCTGAGAGCTTTCATCACAAAATGGTACTGGATTTTGTCAAATGCCATTTCTGCCTAATTGATATGATTATATGACTTTTTAAACATTTTCAATATATTTTTTTATTCTAATTTTTTTCAATCTTTAATTTCTTCATTGATTAAGGTATTACATATGTAACTTCATTGCCCCATAACACCCCCCCCACACACACACACACTCATGCCCTCACCACCCTGTTGTCTGTATCCATTAGATGGGCTTACATGCATGCATACAAGTCCTTTGGTTGATCTCCCCCCTCACCCCCACTCTCCCCTACTTTCCCTCTGAGGTTTGACAGTCTGATCGCTGCTTCTCTGTCTCTGGATCTGACCCTGTTCATCAGCCTATGTTGTTCACTATATTCCACAACTAAGTGAGATCATGTGAAATTTATCTTTCTCTGATTGGCTTATTTCACTTAGCATAATGCTCTCCAATTCCATCCATGCTGTTACAAATGGTAAGGGCTCCTTCTTTTTTACTGAAGTGTAATATTCCATTGGTATATATGTACCACAATTTTTTAATCCACTCATCTGATGATGGGAACTTAGGCTGTTTCCAAATCTTAGCTATGGTGAATTGTGCTGCTATGATCATAGGGATGCATAAATCCTTTCTGATTGGTGTTTCTAGCTTCTTGGTATATATCTAGAAGTGATATCACTGGGTCAAATGGGAGTTCCATTTTTAGTTTTTTGAGGAAACCCCATACTGTCCTCCACAGTGGCTGTACCAGTTTTTATTTCCACCAGCAGTGCAAAAGGGTTCATTTTTCTCCACATCCTCTCCAACACTTGTCTGTTGATTTGTTGATGATAGCCATTCTGACAGGTGTGAAATGATACTGTATTGTCGTTTTGATTTGCATCTCTCATATAATTAGTGACTTTGAGTATTTTTTCATATGTCGTTTGGCCTTCTGTATGTCCTCTTTCGAGAAGTGTCTATTTAGGTCCATTGCCCATTTTTTGATTGGATTGTTTATCTTCCTTTTGTTAAGTTATATGAGTTCCCTGTAAATGCTGGAGATTAAACCCTTATCAGTGATAATATTAGCCAATATGTTCTCCCATACAGTGGGCTTTCTTTGTTGTTTTGTTGATGGTTTCCCTTTGCTGTGCAGAAGTTTTTTATTTTGATGTAGTCCCATTTGTTTATTTTCTCTTTAGTTTTCATTGCCCTAGGAGCAGTATCAGTGAAGAAATTACTTCAGCATATGTCTGCAATTTCGTTGGCTGTGGATTCGCCTAGTATTTTTATGGTTTCCCATCTTATGTTTAAGTCCTTTATCAATTTTGAGTTCTTTTTTTTTAAATTAAATCTTTATTGTTCAGATTATTATAGTTGTTCCTCTTTTTTCCCCCCATAGCTCCCCTCCACTTGGTTCCCACCCCACCCTCTGCCCTTCCACCCCCAATGTCCTCATCCATAGGTGTAAAATTTGTCCAGTCTCTTCCCGCAGCTCCCATACTCCTTTCTCCCCAAGAATAGTCAGTCCACTACCTTTGTATGCCCTTGATTCTATTATATTCACCAGTTTATTCTGTTCATCAGGTTATTAATTCACTTGATTTTTAGATTCACTGTTGATAGATGTGTATTTGTTGTTCATAATTGTATCTTTACCTTTTTCTTCTTCTTCCTCTACTCAAAGGATACCTTTCAGCCTCTCAGATAATACTGGTTTGTTGGTAATGAACTCCTTTAGCTTTTTCTTATCTGTGAAGCTCATTATCTGACCTTCAATTCTGAATGATAGCTTTGCTGGGTAAAGTAATCTTGATTGTACGTTCTTGCTATTCATCATTTTGAATATTTCTTGCCACTCCCTTCTCGCCTGCATAGTTTCTGTTGAGAAATCAGCTGACAATCTTATGGGTACTCCCTTGTAAGTAACTGACTGTTTTTCTCTTGCTGCTTTTAAGATTATCTCTTTGTCTTTTGCTCTTGGCATTTTAATTATGATGTCTCTTGGTGTGGTCCTCTTTGGATTCCTTTTGTTTGGGGTTCTCTGCGCTTCCTGGACTTGTAAGTCTATTTCTTTCACCAGGTAGGGGAAGTTTTCTGTCATTTTTCGAATAGGTTTCCAAAATCTTGCTCTCTCTCTTCTTTTGGCACCCCCATAATTTGGATGTTGGTACGTTTGAAGCTGTCCCAGAGGCTCCTTACACTATCTTTGTATTTTTGGATTCTTTTTTCTTTTTGTTTTTCCAGTTGGTTGTTTTTTGCTTCTTTGTATTTCAAATCTTTGTCTTGATTCTTGGGATCCTCTAGTCTACTGTTGGAACTCAGTATAATATCCTTTATTTCAGTCAGTGTATGTTTAATTTCTAGTTGGTCCATTTTCATAACCTTGAGGGACTCACTAGATTTCTTGAGGGTCTCACTAAATTTATTGGCAGTTTCTAGAAAATTCTTGAAAAACCTTAAAAGTGTGGTTTTGAACTCTATATCCAGTAGTTTGCTTTTCTCCATTTCTGTTGTTTGTGACCTGTTTCTTTGTCTCCACATTTTTTATGCTTCCCTGTGTTGATAGAGTGGCTTTCTGTGCTAGGTGTCCAACAGGGCCCAGTGGCTCAGCTTCCCCAATTACCTGAGGTGGACACTCGTGGTGCACCCCTTTGTGGGCTTTGTGCACAGTTTTGTAGTTAAGCCTTGATTGTTGTAGGTATCACTGGGAGGAATTGATCTCCAGACCAATTGGTTGTGAGAATCAGCTGTGTCTGCAGTAGGAGAACTTCTGTGCCGGAGATACCCTTATGGTGCAAGACTTGCTTCAGTGGGGCTTTGGTGCTCACTGAGTTCTGGGGTACAACCCCAGCAGGTCCAGGGGTCCCCGAAAGTGTAAAAAGAGTCGGCAAAGAAGGAATGACATGGAGACAGCATTCAGTTGATCAGGAGCCTAGCCAGAATCTCTAGCCAAGTTCTGGTTAGGATCTCCAGCCAAGTTCTGGTGTTTATTGTCTTGTTACATCTGTATTTATACCAGTTGATTTTAATCCTGTCAATTTCTATTGCAAAGGTTAGGGCGTTTCTTATCTCCATTCCAGGGAGTAAAGATTATGTAGCTTAAGTGTGATTATTTGTAGTTAAAGTGATTAACTACCCACTTGGCACGTAGTTAAGGGGTCTTATCCCCTCCCTAACTTCAGGGAAAAATCCCTAGCTGGGGAAACAACCTTTCTCGGAGAGGTGACCTTGGGAAAAACACATAGCGCTAAAGGGAGCAAAAATATTAAGAACAGTATGCTATATACGCCAGGTCCCTTGAAACATATGCTGTGCAGATGTTTCTTTCCTGCAGCGACTGTGTCAAGCAGCAAGGATGGACCGGCTTCTGGCAACTGAGTCTGCCCCCTGAGTGTGTCCCTTATGGATCTGAGGAGTTGTAATCTGGATGGTCCCACTCTGACCACTGGGTACACTGGCTCTTGGATCTCTAAGGAGGTGCGAATTTAGCCTCTGCCTGAGACTACACAGAAGGAGCTATGGAGAGATTCCTCTTCTTTGTTTGGGGTTTGGAGGTGTTCAAATGAGGCCCAGCTGTGAATCAATGCAAGCTGCAGTGGGGCCTTGGGCCTTTTGGAAGTTCTGGGTCTCTCTGACCCAGCTGCAATTTGTTAGGTAATTTTTAAATTGCAAAGGGCTAGGCCTTTCATATGCAAAAGCCTCTGAGCACAGCTTGGGTGGGGCGGGGTCTCAAGGGATCAACAGGGAAGAGCAAGCAGCTATGGCTGGTCCCCAGTCGTACCCCAAGAGGCCCTAGGTCTCAGTGTTTCGTGGTAATCACTGAAAGCTCCTCTGAAAAAAAGTCGCCCTCGAATTCTGCCTGATGCCAGGCAGTTCAGTATCTCCCCCTATGAGTCTGGGTCCCCAAAGACTCACCTGGAACTGGAGTTCAGAGCAGTCGGGAGCTTGAGACTCCCTCCCAATTGAAAAAGACAACTGCGTCCTCAGCTGCGCCCTTTCCACATGTGCTGCATCCTCAGCTGCGAGCCCTTTCCACCAGTGCTGCGTCCTTAGTTGCCAGCCCTTTCAGTGGGTGCCTCTGTACCTCTGCACTTTACTTCTGCACATCCTCTGAGTCTCAGTGTGCTTTTCTCTTTCCATCTAGTTGTAGAATTTCCACTCAGCCAGCCTTCCTGTGGTTCTGGATGATGTCCGTTTTGTCTTTTAGTTGTATTTTTGAAGTGGTTGTGCAAGGCATCAATTTCTGGTGTTTACCTATGCCACCATCTTAGTTTCTCTTGAGTTCTTTTTCTGTGTATGGTGTAAGTTGGTGGTCTAATTTCATCTTTTTGCATGTATCAATCCAATTATCCCAACACCATTTATTGAAGAGACTGTCTTGACTCCATTTTATGCTCTTGCCTCCTTTTTCAAATATTGGGCATATTGATTTGGGTCGATTTCTGGGTTTTCTATCCTATTCCATCGATCTATATGTCTGTTCTTGTGCCAGTACGAAGATATTTTAAGAACAGTGGCTTTGTAATACAGGTTGATATCTGGTATTGAGATCCCACCTACTTTGTTCTTTCTCAGGATTGCTGTAGCTATTCAAGGTTTTTTTATTCCAGATGAATTTTTGGAACATTCGTTCTAGATATGTGAAATATGCCATTGGTATTTTAATGGGGATTGCATTGAATCTACAGATTGCTTTGAGTAGTATGGACATTTTAATGATGTTGATTCTACAAATCCATGAACACGATATGTTCTTCCATCTCTTTATGTCTTCCTCTTTCTCTTTTTTCAGTGTTCTGTAGTTTTTAGCATATGGACCTTTTACTTCCTTAGTTAAGTTTATTCCTAGGTATTTTAATATTTTTGGCATGATGGTAAATGGTATTGCTTTTTTAGTTTCTCTTTCTGTAAGTTCACTATTGGTGTAAAGGAATGCCAAAGATTTCTTGGCATTAATTTTGTATCCTGCTACATTACCAAATTCATTTATTACATCTAATAATTTTATTGATGGAGTCTTTAGGGTTTTTCATGTACAGTATCATGTCATCTGCAAATAAGGACACTTTTACTTCTTCTTTTCCAATCTGGATGTCTTTTGTATCTTCTTCTTGTCTGATTGCAATGGCTAGTACTCACAGTACTATGTTGAACAGGAGTGGTGAGAGTGGGCATCCCTGTCTTGTGCCTGTTCTTAGGGGAAATGGTTTTAGTTTTTGACCATTGAGTATGATGTTAGCTGTGGGTTTCTCATATATGGCTTTTATTATCTTGAGTTATGATACTTTTATTCCTAACTTGCTTAGAGCTTTTATCAAGAAAGCGTGTAGGATTTTGTCAAATGCTTTTTCTGAGTTAATTGATATGACTATATGATTTTTATCTCTTAATTTCTTTACGTGATGTATCACATTTATTGATTTGCAAATATTGTACCACCCTTACATCGTCAGGATAAATCCTACTTGGTCATGGTGTACGGTCTTTCTGATGTATTGCTGGATTCAATTTGCTAGAATTTTGTTGAGTATTGTGGCATCAATGTTCATGAGGGATATTGGCTTATGATTATCTTTCATTGTGTTGTCTTTATCTGGTTTTGGTATTAGGGTGATGCTGGCTTCATAGAATGAGCTTGGAAGTGTTCCTTCCTCTTGAATTTTTTTGGAATAATCTGAGGAGGATAGTATAGTATTTTTTAACAATCATTTGTATTTCTGTGGGGTCTCTTGTTATTTTGCCTCTATCATTTCTGCTTTTGTTTATTTGGGTCCTCTCTCTTTGCTTCCTGGTGAGCCTGGCAGGAGGTGTATCAATCTTGTTTATCCTTTCAAAGAACCAGCTCTTGGTTTCATTGATTTTCTGTATTGTTTTTTTTGCTCTCTATGTCATTTATTTCTGCTCTAATCTTTATTATCTCCTTCCTTGTGCTCTCTCTGGGCTTTTCTTGTTGCTCTCTTTCTAATTATTTGAGTTGTAGAATTAGATGATTTACTATCATTTTTTCTTGTTTTTTGAAATAGGCCTGTAGTGTTATAAACTTCCCTCTCAGGACTGCTTTCATTGCGTCCCATAGGTTATGGATTGTTGTGTTTTCATTGTCATTAGTTTCTAGGATGTTTTTATTTCTTCTTTGATTTCATTGGTAACCCAATCAATATTTTATAACATGCTATTCAGCCTCCAAATGTTTTAGTATTTGGTAGTTTTTTCTAATATTATGCCATCCTGTTTTGAGAAGAGTCTTGGTATGATTTCAATCTTCTTGAAATTGGGGAGATTTTGTTTGTGACCCTATATGTGGTCTATTTTTGAATATGTCCCATGAGCCCTTGAGAAGAATGTATATTCCGTGGCTTTGGGGTGAAGTGTTCTAAAGATGTCAATGAAGTCCATCTGATCTAGTTAGTCATCTTGGATTGCTGTTTCTTAGCTGATTGTTTGTCTAGAGGATTTATCCAGTGATGACAGTGGTGTATTAAAGTCCCCTACTATGATTGTATTGTTGTCAATCTCCCCTTTGATGTCTTCTAGGAGTTTTTTTATGTACTTGGGTGCTCCTGTATTGGGTGCATATATGTTTATCAGGGTTATTTCCTCTTGTTGTATTGATCCCTTTAGTATTATGAAGTGGCCTTCCTTATCTCTTGTTATGGCCTTCACTTTGAGGTCTATTTTTTCCCATATAAGTATTGCTACCCATAGTTTTTTTGTTGTTGTTTGTTTGTTTTTGTTTTGTTTTTGTTTTTTTTGTGTTTCTTTTCATTTCCATATGCCTGAAAGATATTTTTCCATCCCTTCACTTTCAGTCTGTGTGAGTCCCTTCTTCTGAGATGGGTTTCTTGTAGACAGCAACCGTATGGATGATGTTTTTTTATCCATTCAGCCACTCGATGTCTTTTGATTGGAGCATTTAGTCCGTTTACCTTTAAAGTTATTCTTGAAAGGTACTTGTTTGTAGCCATTTCTTTTTTTTGGGGGGGGGGGTCTGTTTTCTTTCTGAGCTTTTTATTTCTTCATTTTACACTGGTCCCTTTAGCATTTCTTGCATTGCTGGCCTGGTGGTTATAAACTCCCTTAGCCTATTTTTGTGTGTGAAGCTTCTTATTTCTCCTTCAATTTTGATTGATAGGCTTACTGGATAGAGTATTCTTGGATTCAGTCCCTTGCTTTGCATCACTTTGTAAATTTCTGTTCATTCTTTTCTGGCCTGATGTGTTTCTGATGAGAAATCATTTGAAAATCTTATGGGAGATCCCTTGAATATAACTTTCTGTCTCTCTCTTGTGGCCATTAATATTCTCTCTTTGTCCTGAGCATTTGCCATGGTAATTATGATGTGATTTGGTGTGAATCTTCTCCGATTCACCTTGTTTGGAACTCTCTGTGCTTGCGTGATTTTTTCTTCCCCACCTCAGCGAAGTTTTATATTATTTCTTCAAATAGGTTTTCTAACCCTTGTGCCTCTTTCTGTTGTTCTGGCACCCCTATTGTTCATATGTTGTATTGTTTCATGTTGTCCCATAGCTCCCTTAGTCTCTCCTCCTGTCTTTTAATTTTTTTCTCCAATTGCAGTTCAATTTGGGTGTGTTTTGCTTCCCTGTCTTCTAATTCGCTAGTTCGGTCCTCCGCTTCTCCTAGTCTACTGTTGAAACTTTCAATGGTGTTTTTTATTGCAGCTATATCAGTCTTCATTTCTTCTTGGTTCTTACATAATTTGTTTATTCTTTCATCCATTTCCTCTTGCTTCTTGCATAAGTTGTTGAGTTTTTCCTCCATCTGGTTTATGCATTCTAGGACCCTGAATCTGAATTCTTTTTCTGTCATGCTGAATGCCTTTTTCACTTAGCTGCTTTTCTGGTGAGTCCTCCTTCTCTTTCCTTTGGGGGTTTCTTTGTCTACCCATGTTTGATCTCACCGACATATCTCGATGTTGAGTCATTCAGTGGCTGCTCCTTGGGTGGCAGTGGCTCCTCAGGCTGAGGTTGCTCCTCTGGCAGTTGTGGTAGCAGCTGCTCCTCAGTTGGCAGCAGCTCCTCTGGTGGGTGCTGTTCACAGTTGTGGTGGCTCCTCTGGCTGGTGGGGGGAGGCTTCACACACAGCTGCTGTTTCTCAGACTGAGGGTGTGCTGATCACGAGGCTGCTCTTCCTTGGATGGGTGCAGGCTACACAAGCCTCTTATTCGAGTCTTATAGACGTCCTTAATATGGTAGATTTTAGGCTAGGTGAGAGAGAATTAAAAAATTATTTGGTTAGGGAATGACTGGAGATATCTATTTTAGAAATATATCCTTGACTTCAATGTGAATATCTATAAATATGTATTTTAGCTTCTGTTGCCATGGATTATCTACACATATATAGCCAAGTGACTGGAATGACGGAACAACCACTATGACTAGTCCCTATGATGTACACTGCAACAGCCAACCAGCCTGATTGGGGCCCGATCAGCACCCACTTCTAACTCTCTTGGTCCCTCTGCCCCTGCTGTCCCAGCCCCTCCCCCCGAGCCAGCTGGACCTCACACATGCATGAATTCATGAACCAGGCCTCTCGTTCTCTAGATAAAATATGAAAATAAGAATTTGAGTGCCATTAGTTTACATGGAACTAATTAAAGAAAAAAAAAACTGGAAAGTTTATTTGTGACATAATTTAAGGAAACAGAAGTGAGAGAGCTTAGAAAATAAGACAGGGAAGGGGAAAAGCCAATATCAGAGGAGATTATTATGCCGAGTCAATGCCATATAATCTCAGTTGTATGTGTTAATCTAATGATCAAAATGAACTGATTAATAAAATGGACACTGTTAGAAATGCTCTCAACAATGTCACTGGAATGAGACAGACACTCAAAACTTCATTGCACCCTCCTGTGCCAAAGGGTGATTTTGCCAGCTGGAAACCAGGGGCAGAAAACAATGAATGTGAAGTCCATTTGGCTTTTGTTTCTTGATGTGGGTCTGCCCTGTGCCTCACTCTGAACTCTGACCTGATTGGTCAGGGCTCAGAGCTCAGGTTCACATTATTTCATGATCGGCTAATTCAGAGGAAGAGGAGGGGTAAGGCGGAGCTAAGATGGTGGCACTCTGATAGCCTGAAGGTCAGATCAAAATAGTGGGATCTAATATGGCAGTAAGCTCCTTTCTTTGACAGAAAAGATCACTGGTTCACTCTCACAACACAGAGGCATAAAAACAGAACAACTGACAGCTGTCAAAGAGGAAGGATTTTGGGGAGAAGATACCACATGAAAGAAGAAGGGATTAGACAAAGAACATACATGCATACCCATAGACACATACAACAAACAGTATGGTGAAAGCCAAAGGAAAGGGAGGTGGGGCTGTGTAAAGGGGGTGAAGGGGAGGAAATGAGGACATAGTGTAAACAATGAAAATAAATTTTAAAAAGAGTACATTATCATAGTCATTGTCAAAGTCAATGCGGGTTCAAATTACTCAGGTTCTTGCACAGTGAAATAATGCATTTTAGAATTGGCCCTTAGAAAGGATAGCTAAAGCTTTTTTCACAGGCCTTTGTCCCTATTGGTTGAAACTTGTTCTTGCAATTGTAAACTTTCACCTTATGAGCTATCTTTTTATAAGAACACTGTGAAAAAGTAAGAAGCTCCTTGAATATGTGTAAAATTGTATTCTTCCTGTACAACTTCATGTGCACTCTCAGAACTATCTACCATAACACTGGCATAGGTGAATCAAGAGATCTGTAACAGAATTGTAAGAGTGAGACACTAATTAGGAGACCATTGCTATTGCCTCAATATTGACTTAAAAAAATCTATCTACTAATAAAAGACAAAGATGCTAATTAACTGTACCTTCGCTATGCCCTAAGCTATGCCCTCCAGCCAATCAGAGCAACTATATGCAAATTAACCCAACCAAGATGGTGGCTGGAAGCCATGGAGCTGTAGCAAGCAGGAGGCTTGGTTGCCCGGGTGATGGAGGAAGTCAAGCTTCCCACAGGCCCTGAGCTGGCTGCAGCCTCCGCTCATGGCAACAAAGCTTCAATTATAGAAGACAAATAAATCCCAGACACCTGCTTCCAGCCAGCCTCCACTGGTAGTTTGGGTAGCTGGGGGTAGTGGCCATCCTGCAAACAGCCATAAGCCCCTCACCCAGGATGGCCACACCCTCATGGGGTGAGGGCCCCCGCTGCGGGTCTTGGCCTGCCTGCAAACAGCCATCAGCCCCTCACCCAGACTGGCCAGGCAGCCAAGAAGGACCCCCCCACCCTGAAGGAGGTGTGACCAACTTGAAAATGGACCTCAGCCCCTTACTCAGGCTGGCCAGGCACCCCAGTGGGGACCCCCCACACTGAATGGGCTGTGGCCAGTTTGAAAACAGCCATCAGCCCCTCACACAGGCTGGCCAGGCACTCCTATATAATAAAAGGGTAATATGCAAATTGACCCTAGCAGCAGAATGACTGGAAATGACTGGTCACTATGACACACACTGACCACCAGGGGGGCAGATGCTCAATGCAGGAGCTGCCCCCGGGTGGTCAGTGCGCTCCCACAGGAGGAGCTCTGCTCAGCCACGAGCCAGTCTGATGGCTACCAGTACAGCGGTGGTGGAGGGAGCCTCTCTTGCCTCCTCAGTGGCACTAAGGATGTCTGATTGCAGCTTAGGCCTGCTCCCTGCTGGCAAGTGGACATCCCCTGAGGGCGCCCAGGCTGCCAGAGGGATGTCTGACTGCCAGTTTAGGCCCAATCCCCCAGGCAGTGGGCCTAAGCCAGCAGGTAGTCATCCCCCAAGGATTCCCAGACTGTGAAAGGGCACAGGCAGGGCTGAGGGACCCCCCAAAGAGCACAGACTTTTGTGCACTGGGCCTCTAGTATGCATATAAACTAGAAGCCCAATGCATGAGCATTCGTACAAGAATGGGACTTCCTTCCCCTGGATGCCGGCACCGTCTTCGCTCCAGCCGAACCACCTTTCTGCCTTCGCTTCAGCCTGGAACCACCTTTCCATCTTTGCTCCAGCCCAGAGCCACCTTTCTACCTTCCCACACTGCCCAGAGGCCCGGAGCAGCTGAGATGGTGCAGAATGCCATGGTGATGACGCAAGTGCCCTGCCCCACCCCCTGGCCAATTGGTGCCTACACATGTGAGTGCTGCTCACAGGCCCACCATCTTTGTTGGGTTTACAGACTAACACCTGCTTGATTGTGGGACATCATGAAGGTATGGTCAATTTACATATTTGTCTATTCTTAGTGTAGAAGCCTAAGTGACCAAACGACTGAATGATTGGTCATCTGGTCACTATGACATGCACTGACCACCAGGGGCAGATGCTAAACACAGGAGCTTCCCCTTGGTCGTCAGTGCATTCCACATGGGTAGCACTGCTCAGCCAGATGCCAAGCTCACAGCTGATGAGCACATCTGCAGCAGTGCAAGCCTCTCCTGCCGACACTCCCCATGTGCGCCCAATTGGCGGTGGCCGGTGAAGTGGGGCTGGGATGAGCAGGAATAGCATGGCACCCAGCCTGGGCTTGGGCTCCTCCCCAGCCACCTGCTGCTTCACACACTACTTCATGTTTTGCAGGATTGATGCAGACAGCAGGCTAGGGCCTGATGAGCTGGCAGATAAGACCAGGCAGTAGAAGCATGGAAGTCCACTGATACCTGAGAGACAGGCTGAGGGACCCCAGTGGTGTATCAATCCATGAACTAGGCCTCTAGTAAGAACATAAAAAGCATGGTCCCTGTGAGAGGAAGATAACTGGGTGTTCCAAGAATAACACTGAATTAGTGTGGACAAAAAGCACAGGAATACTTATAGAAGATGAGATTTTAAAAGTAAGTGGGTCAAATATTTTATAGACCATTATATACATATTGGCCTTTATTCTCGGATAAAGAGGTAGCTGTGAAGTTACTTAAGTCACTAATCATTAGAAAAATGCAAATCAAAACAGTAATGATGTACCATCTCACACCTGTCAGAATGGCTATCATCAACAAATCAAAAAATGACAAGTGCTGGAGTGGATGTGGAGAAGAAGGAACTCTCGTGCACTACTGGTGAGAATGCAGACTGGTGCAGCCACTATGGAAGACAGTATGGAGTTTCCTCAAAAAACTAAAAGTGGAACTCCCATTTGACCCCATGATGCCACTTCTAGGCATATATCCCAAGAAAACAGAAACAACAATCAGAAAGGATATATGCACCCATATGTTCTTAGCAGTGCAATTCACCATAGCTAAGATCTGGAAACAGCCTAAGTGCCCATAAGTAGAAAAATGGATTAGAAAACTGTGGTACATCTACACGATGGAATACTATGCTGCTGTAAAAAAGAAGGAACTCTTACCATTTGCAACAGCTTGGATGGAACTGGAGAATATTATGCTAAGTGAAATAAGCCGGTCAATGAAGGAAAAATACCACATGATCTCACTCATTTATGGATAATTAAGACCATTATAAACTTATGAACAAAAATAGATATGGAGGCAGAGCAGCCTCGAACAGATTGTCAAACTACAGTGGGAAGACCGGGGAGGGTTGTGGGGCAGAAGGGGTTGGAGTAAGAGATCAACCGAAGGACTTGAATATAAGTATAACCAATGGACATAAGACAGTGGGGGGTACAGGAGGCCAGGGGATTGTTAAGGGCAGGAAAAAAGGAGACATATGTAATACTCTTTGTAATACTTTAAGCGATAAAACAACTTAAAAAAATAAAAAAAAAGAAAAGCAGAGAAATAAAAGAAACAACAAGAAGACCCACTGCATGGGAGAAGATATTTGGTAATGATATCACGGATAAGTGTTTAATCTCCAACATTTACAGAGAACTCATGAAACTTAACAATAGGAAGATAAACAATCCAATCAAAAAATGGACAACAGACCTAAAGAGACACTTTTCGAAAGAGGACATACAAAAGGCCAAAGACATATGAAAACATGCTCAAAGTCGCTAATTATATGAGAGATGCAAATCAAAACGACAATGTGGTACCATCTCACACCTGTCAGAATGGCTATCATCAACAAATCAACAAACAACAAGTGCTGGAGAGGATGTGGAGAAAAAGGAACTCTCGTGCACTGCTGGTGGGAATGCAGACTGGTGAGCCACTGTGGAGAGCAGTATGGAGCTTCCACAAAAAACTAAAAATGGAACTCCCATTTGACCCCGTGATCCCACTTCTAGGAATATATCCCAAGAAGCCAGAAACACCAATCAGAAAGGATATATGCACTCCTATCTTCATAGCAGCACATTTTACTATAGCTAAGATTTGGAAACAGTGTAAGTGCCCATCAACAGATGAGTGGATCAAAAAACTGTGGTCGATTTACAGAATGGAATACTATGCTGCGGCAAAAAAGAAGGAACTCTTGCCTTTTGTAACAGAATGGATGGAACTGGAGAGCAGTATGCTAAGTGAAATAAGCCAGTCAGAGAAAGATAAATACCTCATGATTTCACTCATTTGTGGAATATAGAGAACAACAGAGACTGATGAACAGGGACAGATCCAAAGACTGAGAAACAGCGATCAGGCTATTAATCCCCAGAGGGAAAGTAGGCAAGGGAGGGGGCAAGACTTGTATGCATGCATATAAGCCAGACCAATGGACACGGACAACAGGGGGATGAGAGCATGAGTGGGAGTAGGAGGAGGAGAAAAGGGGTTTAATGGGGGGGACGAAGACACATTTGTAATACCTTAAGTAATAAAGAATTTTTTAAAAAAAGAAATCAACTACAATAAAAACAATCAAAAATTTCAAACACTTGGAAGCTGAATAGCATGCTATTAAATAATGATTGGGTTGCCAAAGAGATCAAAGAGAAGTTAAAAACATCCTTGAAACAAATGACAATCCATTGTTGTGAAAACACAACAATCCAAAATCTATGGGACACAGTGAAAGCAGTTCTGAGAGGGAAGTTTATAGCTCTACAGGCCTACCTCAAAATAAACAAGGAAAAATGTTAATAAATTATCTAACTCTACAACATAAAGAATTAGAGAGTAGCAAGGAAAGCCCAGAGTGAACAGAAGGAAAGAGATAATAGAGACCAAAACAAAAATAAATGACTTAGAGACCAAATATATATGGTCAATGAAACCAAGAGCTGGTTCTTTGAAAGAATAAACAAAATTGATGAAAATCTAGGCGGCTCACCAAGGAACAAAGAGATAGGACCTAGATAAACAAAATCAGAAATGAAAGAGGCAAAATAACAACAGACCCCACAGAAATACAAAGGATTGTTAAAAAAAATACTATGAAAAACTAGACAACCTAGAGGAAATGGACATATTTCTAGAAAAATAAGACCTTCCAAAACTCAACCAAGAAGAATCAAAAAATCTCAACAGGCTGATAACTAAGGAGGAAATTGACCTGTACTCAGAAAACTATAGAACATTGAAAAAATAGATAAAGACATAAATAGATAGAAGAACACACTTTGTTCATGGATTGGTAGAATCAACACCATTAAAATGTCCATACTATTCAAAGCAATCTATAGATTCAATGCAATCCCCATTAAAATACCAACAGCATATTTTGCAACCTAGAGAAAACAACAATTCATATAGAATTAAGAAAACTCCAAATAGCCACAGCAATCCTGAGAAAGAAGAGCAAAGTGGGTGGGATCTCAATACCAGATATCAAGCTACATTACAAAGCCACTGTTCTCAGAGCTGCCCAGTACTGGCACAAGAACAGACATATAGAACAATGGAATAGAATAGAGAACCCAGAATTCTACCCAAGCCAGTATGCTCAATTAATATTTGACAAAAGATGCAAGAGCATACAATGGAATCAATACAGTCTCTTCAATAAATGGTGTTGGGAAAATTGAACTGATACATGTAAAAAAATGAAACTAGACCACCAACGTACACCGTACCCAAAAATAAACTGAAAATGGATAAAGGACTGAAATGTAAGATGGGAAACCATAAAAATCTTAGAGGAATCTACAGGCAGCAAGATCTCAGACATATGCCGTGATTTTTGATAAAAACCATCAGCAAAGTGGGAATAGAGGAATCATAGCTCAACATAATAAAAGCAGTGTCTTCACCAATACAGATCCTAGGGCAATGGAAACTAATAAGGGAATAAACAAATGGGACTACATCAATATAAAAACCTTCTGCACATCAAATGAAACCATCAACAAAACAATAAAAATGCCCACTGCATGGGAGAATATAGTTGCCAATGTTATTTCAGATAAGGGTTTAATCTCCAAAGTTTACAGGAAGTCATACAACTTAACAAAAGGAAGATAAACAATCCAATCAAAAAATGGGGAACGGACCTAAATACAGTCAATCCTTGGGTTATGTAGGTCTCGACTTACCGTTTTGTGGTTAGTCTTCATCTCCCATTTATTTATAAAAAAATGTTTCGTCATTTCGATGTATGTACATATGTGCTTTATGTTTTTTATTATTTATTTACCACAAGTAAAGGTCAGGATTTGCCGGGCTGAGGTAACCCTCCCACCCAAATACATGAATTTTTGTGCACTAGGCCTCTAGTCCTATATAATATAAGCCTAATATACAAATTGTTTCCTCGACTAGAGTTTGGCTGGGAGTTTGACAGCTTAACCAGTCTCTATGACATGCATTGACCACCAATGGGCGGACGCTCGGACCAGTAACTTAGCTTGCTGCAGGCGCTGGTGGGTTGGACTGGAAAGTGAGGTGTGAGGAGAGAGCTGTCAGGAAGCTCCCAGGGTTTGGCCGCTGGATGGATGAGGATGGCAGTGGGAGCCAAGAGGGATGGAGCGGGAGGGGAGGCTGCTACACTTGATTCAAGAGCCCTCTGCAGCCTGTGGCATTCTCAGTGCACGAGTTATAATATTCAGAGATGCTTATTTTTATTTGTTAAGTTTCACTAACTACTCCAGGAGAGTGGGTAGCACCATTACAGGGGGCAGGCCAGGCATACCTGCCCAAAGCCAAGGTGCAGCTTTGGGCCCCTGGAATGCAACAGAGAGAGGGGTGGGGCTGTCAGAGAAACTGAGTCCAAAACTTGAAGTGGAGGCATCAAGGGGTGGAGGGTGATAGTTGTGCAGGGGTCTAGAAAAGCTAATGGGTGGGGGCAGCTGAGGAGCTCAATGCCTCTCTCATGGGACAAGCACCACATCTCTCCCTCCTCCTCCCGGTGACTTGTCACCCCAGCTCTTCTCCAAAGCTTGGGCTTGCCCCACACAGCTCTCCACCACTGCACACCCCACACTGCTTTGCCTACCCCACCCCACTCTACACAACCCCCCTCAATTCCCACACAGCCTTTGGAGAGCTCCACTCCCAGAGGAGAAAGTGGGAGGCTGTAGACAGGAGGTCACATGAGGAGGGGTCAGAGCAGGGCCCACCAAGTTAGATGGAGGGGAAGGAGAGAAACCCCACAGGACTAGGGGCAGAGACAGGCGGGGAAGGAGGGCCATGTGGAAGCTTTGCCCTTGGTTGAAGTAGAAATCCTGACCCCATTTTACAGACCCTAGCAGAGTGTGTGTGTGGGGAGGGTCAAAGACAAAAGAGGGTTTGAGGGGACTGGATGGAGAGCAGCAACATTTGATTAATGGCCTATTTATTATTTTTGTTAATATATTTTTTTTTGATTTCAGAGAGGAAGGCAGAGAGAGAGAGAGAGAGAGAGAGAGAGAGAGAGAGAGAGAGAGAGAGAGAAACATCAATGATGAGAGAGAATCGATCTGCCTCCCACACACCACCTCCTGGGGATTAAGCCTGCAACCCAGGAATGTGCCCTTGACTGGAATCAAACCCAGGACCCTTCAGTCCACAGGATGTGGTTCTATTCACTGAGGAAAACCATCTAGGGAAACTCATGGCCTATTTATAACCACTGAAGTAGGCTGAGGAGGAGTCTTACCATGATGGTGTTACCTGATAATGAGGGTGTCTCTCCTTATGTTGGAGTAATTGGAACTGCAGCTAAGTTAAGACACATTCATGGAGCCTGCAAAGGGTTTACACACACACAATTCAATTTACTTCATGTGGCAGCTGATGATGGTGAGCAGAGCCTTGGAAAGACATGCGGTCTCCAAGACCAGGGGCAGGAGAAAGTGCATGCGGGGCATTCCGCACCTTGAGTTACTATCTATTCCTATATAATAAAGATGTAATATGCAAATTAACCCTCACACCCTCACAAGACCAGGCCAGCAGGGGGGATAGTGAGGGACAACCAAACAACTGAACAAGCAGTTGCATGGTGTGACCAGGTCGGCAGGGGGGTTAGTGAGGGATGACCAAATAAATAAACAGCAGGCTGCGTTGGGCGACAAGGCCAGTGGGGGAGGAGGCATCAGTGGTGACCAGGCTGGCAGGGGGCACAGTTGGGGGCAACCAGGCCAGCATGGGGGCAGTTGGGGGTGGCCAGGCCGGCAGTAGGAGGCATTTAGGGGCAACCAGGCAGGCAGGCATATGAGCGATTAGGAGCCAGAGGTCCAAGATTGTGAAAGGGATCCCAGATTGGAGAGGGTGCAGGCTGGGCTGAGGGGACCCCCCTCCCTTGCATGAATTTTGTGCACTGGGATTCTAGTCTTATCTAATAATAGAGAAACATGGTAATTAACAGTAACTTCGCTACCCTTCCCATTGGCTAATCAGCAAGATATGCAAATTAACTGCCAACCAATATGGCAGCCGGCAGCCGGACAGCTGAAGCAAACAGGAGGCTTGCTTCAGTGAAGGAGGAAGCCAACGTTCCCCGCCTGCTGCTGCCAGCCTCTGAGCTTGCACTCTAAGAAACAATGTTGCAATTATAGAAGCTAAAAAATCCCCAGAAACCTGATTTCAGGTGTCAGAGCTGGAGCGAGCAGGACCGCAAAAGTGTTACAATTATAGAACCCAAACAAACCCAGATAAATGCTTTCAGCAGCCAAGGTCTCAGAGCTGGAGCCAAGCCTCCGAGCTAAAGCCGGCTCTCAGCTCCAGTGACAGCCATAGCAGGTAAATAAATCCCAGAATTTAAAAAAGAAAAAAGAAAAAAAGGAGAGGTTTGGAGCTTCAGTCACCTGCCAGTCTGAAAATGGCCCTCAGCCCCTCACCCAGACTGGCCAGGCACCCCATTGGGGACCCCCACCCTGAACAGGGTGTGACCAGCTGAAAACAGCCATCATCTGCTCATCCAGGCTGACCAGGCACCCAAGCAGGACCCTCACCCTGATCCAGGACACCCTTCAGGACAAACCAGCTGGCCCCCACCCATGTACCAGGCCTCTATCCTATATAGTAAAAGGGTAATATGCCTCCCAGCACCAGGATCAGCGGAGCCGCGAGGCCTCCTGGCACCGGGATCAGCGTGACAGGGGGCAGCGCCCAAACCCCCTGATTGCTGTGTGGCTCTGTGTGTGACAGGAGGCGGGACCACAACCTCCCTATCCGCCCTGCTCTGTTTGTGACAGGGGAAGGCGCCCCAACCCCCTGATCAACCCTGCTCTGTGCCTGATTGGGGGAGCTCCCCAAACCCCTGATCGCCCTGCAGCTCTGTGTGTGACAGGGTGCGGCACCCCAACCCTCTGATCGGCCCTGCTCTGTGTGTGACAGGGTGTGGCGCCCCAACCCCCTGATCGGTCCTGCCCTGAGTGTAACAGAGTGTGGCGCCCCAACTCCCCTATCAGCCCTACTCTGTGTGTGACAGAAGAGAGCTCTCCAAACCCCTGATCGACCCTGCTCTGTGCGTGACAGGTTACGGAGCCCCAACCCCCTGATGGGCCTGCTCTGTGCGTGACAGGGGGGGAGCTCCCCAACCCCCTGACTGGCCCTGCTCTGTGCATGACAGGGGGTGGCGCCGCAACCTCCCCATTGACCCTGCCTTGAGTGTGACAGGGGGCGGTGCCCCAACCCCCCAATCATACCTACCCTGAGCGTGACTGAGGGTGGCATTGCAACCTCCTGATTCGCCCTGCTCTGTGCATGACAGGGGACAGCAACCCAACTCCCTAATCAGCCCTGCTCTGAGCCTGACCAGGGGCTGCACCTAGGGATTGGGCCTGCCCTCTGCCACCTGGGAGCAGGCCTAAGCCAGCAGGTTGTTATCTCCCGAGGGGTCCCAGATTGCGAGAGGTCACAGGCCGGGCTGAGGGACCCCCCTCCCCCCAAGTGCACAAATTTTTGTGCACAGGGCCTCTAGTATATATATAAAGCCTAATATGCTAAGTGTCGGACTGTGCAGTTGGCCGACTAGTCACTATGACATGTGCTGACCACCAGGGGGCAGATGCTTGGACCACTAGGTTAATTTGCAGCTTGAGTCCCGCCAATTAGGACTGGGTGAGATTAGGCCAGACAGGCCCTGGAGCCCTCCCTTTGTCTCTCTCCAGCTACTGGCCCCAATCAGAAGTGGGTGAGAGAGCCCTGATCAGCCCCAATCATTGGACAGGCAGAGGGACCCCAACCATGCATGGATTCAGGCAGTGTTGAGTAAGCGTGGTGAAAGTGGACATCCTTTTCTTATTCCTCTTGTTAAGGGAAACACTTTTAGTTTTTGTCCATTCAGTATTATGTTGTGTGTAGTTTTGTTATATGTGGCCTATATTATGTTGAGATATGATCTCTCTATTTCCACTCTTTTGAGAGTTTTTATCAAAAAAGAGTGCTTGATTTTATCAAATCCTTTTTCTGCATCTATTGATATGATCATGTGGTATTTATTTTTCAATTTATTTATGTGATGTATCACACTTATTGATCTGCAAATATTGTACCAGCCTTATAACCTTGGAATAAATCCCACTTTATCATGGTATATGATCTCTAATAATAAAAGCATAATGTGCTAATTGGACTGGACAGCTGAACAACCTTCCTCGCATCCTTCTAGATGGCCTTCTGGACGAAGCCAGGACTGTGAGGCCTAGGCAAGCCAAGGCAGCTGCAAGGGCCAAGCCCCTTGCACAAATTTTGTGCTTGGGTCTCTAGCCTTTTCAAAATATTGTTGGATCTGATATGCTAATATTTTGCTGAGGATTTATTTTTTATTTATTTCATTTATTAATACTTATTGTTGAGATTATTACAGATGCCCATCTTTTTTCCCCCCATAATTTACCTCCACCCAGTTCCCACCCTACTCCAGGCCCTCGCCATCCTATTGTCTGTGTCCATAGGTAATGCATATAAGATCTTTGTCTAATCTCTTCCCACCATCCCTCCAAATCCCCTTGCCTATAAGAATTGTCAGTCTGTCCCATTTCCATGCCTCTAATTCTATGCCATTCACCAGTTTAATTTGTTCAGCAGATTTTTTATTCATTTGATTTTTAGATTCAATTGTTGATAGATATATCTTTGTTGTCACTTTGATGCTCATATTTTTTATCTTTACCCTTTCCTTCTTCTTCCTCTTCTTTTTTTTTTTAAATACATTTTATTGATTTTTTACAGAGAGGAAGGGAGAGAGATAGAGAGTTAGAAACATCGATGAGAGAGAAACATCGATCAGCTGCCTCCTGCCCACAACCCAGGCACATGCCCTTGACCGGAATCGAACCTGGGACCCTCCAGTCCGCAGGCCGACGCTATCCACTGAGCCAAACCGGTTTTGGCTTCTTCCTCTTCTTAAAGAATACCCTTCAGCATTTCATATAATACTAGTTTGGTGGTGATAAACTCTTTTAGCTTATTCTTGACTGAAGCTCTTTATCTGACCTTCAATTCGAAATGACAACTTTGCTGGGTAAACTTGGTCATAGGTTCTTGCTATTCATCACTTTAAATATTTCTTGCTTCTCCCTCTGGCCTGCATAGTTTCTGTTGAGAAATCAGCTGAGTCATATGGGCACCCCTTGTAGGTAACTAACTTGCTGCTTTTAAGATTATCTCTTTATCTATAGCCTTGGCATTTTAATTATCATGTATCTTGATGTGGTCTTCTTTGGATTCCTCTTCTTTTGGGTTCTCTGAGCTTCCTGGACTTGAAAGTCTGCTTCTTTCACCAGGTAGGGGAAGTTTTCTGCCATTATTTCTTCAAATAAGTTTTCAATATCTTGCTCTCCCTTTCATCTTCTGGCACCCCCATAATTTGGATATTGGTGCACTTAAAGTTGTCCCAGAGGCTCCTTACTCTATCTTCATATTTTATAATTCTTTTTTCTACAGCCACTTGGCCTGGAGGTCAAACCCTCCCTGGTATTAGCTACAACAATCAAGGCTTAACTACAAGACTGCGCACAAAGACCACTAGGGGGTGCACCAAGAAAGCATAACAAAATGCGGAGACAAAGAAACAGGACAAAATTGTCAATGGAAGCTATAGAGTTCAGAACCACACTTTTAAGGTCTCTCAAGAACTGTTTAGAAGCCGCCGATAAACTTATTGAGATCTACAAGAAAACTAATGAGACCCTCGATGTTATGATGGGGAACCAACTAGAAATTAAGCATACATGGACTGAAATAACGAATATTATACAGACTCCCGACAGCAGACGAGAGGAGCGCAAGAATCAAGTCAATGATTTGAAATGCGAGGAAACAAAAACCACCCAACCGGAGGGGCGGAATGAAAAAAGAATCCAAAAATGCGAGGATAGTGTAAGGAGCCTCTGGGACAGCTTCAAGCGTACCAACATCAGAATTATAGGGGTGCCAGAAGATGAGAGAGACCAAGATATTGAAAACCTATTTGAAGAAATAATGACAGAAAACTACCCCCACCTGGTGAAAGAAATGGACTTACAGGTCCAAGAAGCGTGGAGAACCCCAAACAAAAGGAATCCAAAGAGGACCAAGACACATCATAATTAAAATGCCAAGAGCAAGAGACAAAGAGAGAATCTTAAAAGCAGCAAGAGAAAGAAACTCAGTTACCTACAAGGGAATACCCATACGACTGTCAGCTCATTTCTCAACAGAAACTTTGCAGGCCAGAAGGGAGTGGCAAGAAATACTCAAAGTGATGAATACCAAGAACCTACAACCAAGATTACTTTATCCAGCAAAGCTATCATTCAGAACTGAAGGTCAGATAAAGAGCTTCACAGATAAGGAAAAGCTAAAGGAGTTCATCACCACCAAACCAGGATTATATGAAATGCTGAAAGGTATCCTTTAAGAAGAGGAAGAGGAAGAAAAAGGTAAAGATACAAATTATGAACAACAAATATGCATCTATCAACAAGTGAATCTAAGAATCAAGTGAATAAATATTCTGATGAACAGAATGAACTGGTGATTATAATAGAATCAGGGACATAGAAAGGGAATGGACTGACCATTCTTGGGAGGGAAAGGGGTGTGGGAGATGCGGGAAGAGACTGGACAGAAATCGTGCACCTATGGATGAGGACAGTGGGTGGGGAGTGAGGGAGGAGGGTGGGGCGGGAACTGGGAGGAGGGGAGTTCTGGGGGGAAAAAGAGGAACAAATGTAATAATCTGAACAATAAAGATTTAATTAAAATATAAATAAATAATTTTTTTTTCTCTTCTGGTTGGGTGTTTTTTGTTTCCTCATGTTTCAAATCATTGATTTGATTCTTCGGATTCACTAGTCTACTGTTGAATCCCTGTATATTATTTTTTATTTCAGTGTATGGTCCTTTTCAATTTTCTTGGCATTCTCCCTAAGATCCCTGTAAGTATCACTAAGTTCTGCTGGGATCCAACCCCAGCAGGTCCAGGGGTTCTCAAAGGCGTAGACAGAGTCAGCGAAGAAGGAAGGACACAGAGACAGTGTTCAGTTGATCAGCAGCCTAGCCAGGATCTCCAGCCAGGATCTCCAGCCAACTTCTGGTCTGGATCTCCAGAGAGGTTCTGCTGTTTATTGTCTTGTTACATCCGTATTTATACCAGTTGATTTCAATCCTGTCAATTTCTATTACAAAGGTTAGGGTGTTTCTTATCTCCATTCCAGGGAGTAAAGATTATGTAGCTTAAGCATGATTGTTTGTAGTTAAAGTGATTAACTACCCGCCTGGCACTTAGTTAAGGAGTTTCATCCCCTCCCTAACTTCAGGGAAAAATCCCTACCTGGGGAAACAACCTGTCTTGGAGAGGTGACCTTGGTTAAAACACACAGCGCTAAGGGGAGCAAACATATTAAGAACAGTATGCTATGTACGCCAGGTTCCTTGAAACATATGCTGTGCAGATGTTTCTATCCTGCAGCGATTGTGTCAAGCAGCAAGGATGGACCGGCTTCCGGCAAATTCCCCCTTTCTTGTTTTTCAAATGATAGCACATGCAAATCACTGGCCACCTCTCAGATTGGGCCATTTAAAACTCGGAAGAAGACTGGCAAGCAATGACAGTGAGCATAACTATAAACATAGTGGATGGAGTGCACAAGGAGCCCCATTCCTGTAGAAGGTTGCCGGCCTCTTCAGTCAAGGGATTTCAGCTGTCTTCAAGTTGTTGTTTTGATTGTCTTTGTTGGTCTGGCTAGCGGGCGGCGTCACTGGCGACGGGCTTCCCGAAGCATCAGCGAGTTGAAGGGCTGCATCAAAGCGTCCATCAGGGCCGTGGTTGATGGTGGTGTCGGTGTCCGAGGAGGAGTAAGCTGTGCCCTCTGGGTCAGCTGATATGGAAGATGGAGGGCAATAGAGAGAAAAAGAAGAGAAAGCAAAAGAACTACAAGGCATGGAAGTGTTTAGAAAAAAGAGGGAGAAGACAGGGAAGAAGGCAGCATCCTGACACAGCCCTTACCTTCCGCTGACCCTTTCCCCGTGGTCCAAGGTAGAAATGGGAAACAAGTCCTGTTGCAGTGAGAGGGCAGCTGCTGTCAGCCAGTCTCTGTCTTTACCTGGGTCCCGATCTGAGCTGGGTGTGGGAAGCAGGAAGCAGCCATGGCGACAGGAGACCTTCCTCAGAAGGGGCGAGTGTTCAAGCCCCTGAACCATAGGGGGGGGTGAGGATCTGTGCCCCACCTCTGTTGAACCCCAAGTTCTCTCCTACTGGCCCTCCGAACTGTGCCTGTCTTAGGTTGCCCCACCCCTTGGGGTCTTACCCGTCTTTGACTACCAGCCATCTCTGGGCTAAGTAGGGTGATGTGAGGTTCAGTTCTGTCTCCTTGGTAGCCTATGTCCCTCTGGCCTCCATGCCCAGCAACTGCCTTGGGATCCCCTTGCCTGCTGGCGGGGCCCCGACATTGATCACATATCTTGGGGAACCCGGGTTTCTTCTCCAGGGAGGGCCCAGCTCACGCTATTGGGTGAGAGACAGATCCACGGTACCAGCCACCATGAGGCTTCAACCTCAGCATGAACAGAGAGCTCAAGCAATAGCTATGGGCAATTGGATTGTAAGAAGAGGGTCCCTCTTGGCACAAGGGTAAGAGAGGCCAATACAGGACAAAGGAGAGTCCAGGAACAGGGCTTTCTCAGCCCAGGATGTCAGGCTCTTGGCACAAGGCAACTCCATGTATGGGACATATACCAAACACCCCTAGTCACGGCGTAAAAGAGAGGTGCCCTTCCTGGAACAGTAGGGTAGGGAGATTCTAGAAAAGGCTGTGTTCAGGAAAGAAGGAGAAAGGCCAAAGAACCATCAAACAAGTAGTTAGGTTTTAAAAGAAGGAAAAAAGGAAAGGAGATGTGGGGCAAAGCTGGGACATGTGGAAAGACAAAAAGGAGGCACATGTGATCCTCCCAACGGACAGATTGTTCCAGCTCAGGGCTGCACATCTGCTGCAGACGGGCACTGGTCAGGTGTGCTATGGTGAGGCAGAGATGGAGGGCGATGAGACATAAGGTTGGACTAGACGGTCTGGAATCCACACAGGTGAGTCTGCGTCCTGTGGAAATATATAAGCATATCCTCTCCCCCAGGTTAAAAGTACATCAGGTCCCTTCCAGGTTCCTGTAAGCAAGTCTCTCCATTTGACGAGGGCTTTAGGTTTAGTTAAATCAGGGTTCCAATGCCTGTACATCGGGGAATTTCCCTCAGAATCTACATTTAGTATATTAATTACAAATAGAGTATGTTGTAGAACATGATGAGGAGAGGAATATTTAAACTCATTTTCTTGTAATATTTTGTAACAGGAGTAAATCAAACACCGCTGGGGCTATATAATAGAACTCCCATTTGAGATAAGATATCTCTTCCCCATAATGTAAACGGGATAGTCGTAATTACATAGGGACAGAATGTTCCTGAATGTTGATCTTCATCAGCCCAAGTTAAAATCTGAGAACTCTTTTTTACATTAGATGCCTTGCCTAGGCCTACTAGGGAAGTGGAGGTGGTGTGCGTGGGCCATGAAGAGGGCCAATCCTTCCCTGCTATGCAGGACACATCTGCTCCTGTATCCAATAGACCTTCAATTGGTTTTCCCTGAATTTGTAAAATTTTTGTAGGTCTAGTAGCATGGATTTCTTGTATCCAAAATGCTGCATCACTAGATCCAAAGCCTCTGGCCCCTCTAGCTTTCTGGGTAACAGCTGTCCCTATTTTATGTATTGGTAACAGGAGTAATTGGGCAATTCTCTGGTTGGGCTGAATCTGTATAGCTGTGGTGGGTGGGGAAAGTAAAATCTGTATTTCTCCTGTGTAGTCTGCATCAACAACTCCTGGGATGACTAAGATCCCCTGTAACGAGGTGGAGCTCCGTCCTAATATTAAACCTACAGTTCCCTCAGGCAGCGGCCCAGACACTCCTGTAGGAATGGCTGCTACTGGTGAGTCTGGGGTTAGTATTGCATGGGTGGTTGAGTGCAGGTCCAATCCTGCACTGCCTGGGGTTGCCCTGAAGAGGTCACTGACTGATCGAAATTTGCAGAGGGGTTGAAGGTTGATGCCCCTTTTATTGCAGGGGCCTGGGGCTGGCCCCTTCTCAAGTTTCCCAATTGAGGTGATGGGATATAACCTCCTTGGGAGCTATTTGTAGATTTTAAAGGCCGACCATTTTTTTTTTAAATATATTTTATTGATTTTTTTACAGAGAGGAAGGGAGAGAGATAGAGAGTTAGAAACATCGATGAGAGAGAAACATCGATCAGCTGCCTCCTGCACATCTCCCACTGGGGATGTGCTCGCAACCCAGGTACATGCCCTCGACCGGAATCGAACCTGGGACCTTTCAGTCCGCAGGCCGACGCTCTATCCACTGAGCCAAACCGGTTTCGGCTGGCCAACCATTTTTATGGTATTTTGATCTACATTCCTTTGCCCAATGGAATCCTTTCTGACATCGGGGACAAACGGTTTTTGGAGGGTTAATATTATTCCCTAATGTATTTCCAGGCTGTCGAGGAGCTTGCCATCTGGCCTGAGTATTATTATTTTTATTTGGGCATTCTCTGCTAAAGTGCCCAGATAAGCCACAAGAGTAGCAGTTCATATTTCTTTTATTACCTGTAGTATTGCTGGCTTGTCCTATACCCTGTACATATTGAGGGTATGTCTCCCCTTTGAGAGCTGCAGCTATAGCTACACCCTGTATAAATGCTGGACTTACATCAGCACACTGTTTTATAAAATCATTTATAGTTCCTGTTCTGCGAATCGGCCTTAATAAAGCCTGACAGGTATTATTAGCATTTTCAAAAGCCAGTTGTTTGATTAGGATATCGGCTGCCTCTTTGTTATTGGTTACTCTCTTGACTGCCTGTATGAGGTGAGAAAGGAAATCCTGATATGGTTCCTCGACCTTCTGTTTAACCTCTGTAAGGGTGGTTGTTTTTCCTGCTGTATAAGGTAGGGATTTCCAGGCATTTCCTGCACAACTGGTTACTTTGGTAAGTGCCCCTGTGGGCATATTCATTCGCTCCTGAGCCATGTTAAAATCACCTTCTCCTAATATCATGTCTAGGGTTATTCTTTTTCTTTTTCTTTTTTTTTTTTTTTTTGCTAGTGGCTACAGCTTTCTTAGAAATATCATCATATTCAGTTTTCCATAATCAGTAATCGCCTCCTGAGACACAGGCTTTACAAACCTGTGACCAATCATAAGGAGTCATCCATTTACTGGCTAGGGTTTCTACCAAGGTTTGTGTGTAAGGAGCTAGAGGTCCATATTCAGAGCAGGCCAATTTTAATTCTTTAAGTACTTTGTAAGGTATAGGCTCCCAGGTGGGGTTTCCGTCCCCACCAGACTCATTCTCATATGCAACTGGGAAGCAGAGTGAGAATTCAAGATCTCCATTAGCTTCAGCTTCTCTTATCGCCCTTTGAAATTTAGACATGGAGCTCTTAGGAGCCACAGTCTTCCTTTCTAATTTGGGGAGCCTGTTTTGAATGGGATGGCCTCTCTCCTCTCTACTGACTGGAAAGGACCAATGGTCATGTTTATGATATTTATTCTCCTCCCGATCAGTAGGCATAGCTAAATTGCTTTTAGATTGAGCTGAAGACAATGATGATGTGTCCTCTCTGGGTGGAGCCGAGGGACTATTTAAAATTTGAGAAAGTTCAACCGTTTTTGCCTCTGGTGCCAAGGTGTCACAGATTGAATTCCAGAGGGAAAAGACATTTGGCAGGACTTTCTCAGATCCATGGTAGCTGTAATAGTTCTTTAATTGCTTTCCTGCTTTAGTCCAAGTTTCTAAATTAACAGTTCCATCCTCAGGAAGCCATTGACATACGTCTTCTATAAAACTTTCTGTCTGACTGGGAGTAACCTTAACTCCTCTGCTAGCAAGCATATGCGTTAAAAGATTAATACAGAGTCTTTTTTCTTTAGACTCAGTATGACCCATCCTGTCAATCTAAGTTCTGTACTAACTACCCACTTACCCTACTTATCCTCTGGGGGGTGGGGGTTCTGCAGCACCCTAAGGTGCAGTCCTATCCGTCCCAAGTATAGGGGGAATTACCTAAGGGTTCCTGTTCGGGCGCCAGATGCCGGGGTCCAACCCCAGCAGGTCCAGGGGTTCCCAAAGGCATAGACGGAGTCGGCGAAGACGGAGTCGGCGAAGACGGAAGGACACAGCGACGGTGTTCAGTTGATCAGCAGCCTAGCCATGATCTCCAGCCAGGATCTCCAGCCAGGATCTCCAGCCAACTTCTGGTCTGGATCTCCAGAGAGGTTCTGCTGTTTATTGTCTTGTTACATCCGTATTTATACCAGTTAATTTCAATCCTGTCAATTTCTATTACAAAGGTTAGGGTGTTTCTTATCTCCATTCCAGGGAGTAAAGATTATGTAGCTTAAGCATGATTGTTTGTAGTTAAAGTGATTAACTACCCGCCTGGCACTTAGTTAAGGAGTTTCATCCCCTCCCTAACTTCAGGGAAAAATCCCTACCTGGGGAAACAACCTGTCTTGGAGAGGTGACCTTGGTTAAAACACACAGTGCTAAGGGGAGCAAACATATTAAGAACAGTATGCTATGTACGCCAGGTCCCTTGAAACATATGCTGTGCAGATGTTTCTATCCTGTAGCGACTGTGTCAAGCAGCAAGGATGGACCGGCTTCCGGCAAATTCCCCCTTTCTTGTTTTTCAAATGATAGCACATGCAAATCACTGGCCACCTCTCAGATTGGGCCATTTAAAACTCGGAAGAAGACTGGCAAGCAATGGCAGTGAGCATAACTATAAACATAGTGGATGGAGTGCACAAGGAGCCCCATTCCTGTAGAAGGTTGCCGGCCTCTTCAGTCAAGGGATTTCAACTGTCTTCAAGTTGTTGTTTTGATTGTCTTTGTTGGTCTGGCTAGCGGGCGGCGTCACTGGCGACGGGCTTCCCGAAGCATCAGCGAGTTGAAGGGCTGCATCAAAGCGTCCATCAGGGCCGTGGTTGATGGTGGTGCCGGTGTCCGAGGAGGAGTAAGCTGTGCCCTCTGGGTCAGCTGATATGGAAGATGGAGGGCAATAGAGAGAAAAAGAAGAGAAAGCAAAAGAACTACAAGGCATGGAAGTGTTTAGAAAAAAGAGGGAGAAGACAGGGAAGAAGGCAGCATCCTGACACAGCCCTTACCTTCCGCTGACCCTTTCCCCGTGGTCCAAGGTAGAAAATGGGAAACAAGTCCTGTTGCAGTGAGAGGGCAGCTGCTGTCAGCCAGTCTCTGTCTTTACCTGGGTCCCGATCTGAGCTGGGTGTGGGAAGCAGGAAGCAGCCATGGCGACAGGAGACCTTCCTCAGAAGGGGCGAGTGTTCAAGCCCCTGAACCATAGGGGGGGGGGGTGAGGATCTGTGCCCCACCTCTGTTGAACCCCAAGTTCTCTCCTACTGGCCCTCCGAACTGTGCCTGTCTTAGGTTGCCCCACCCCTTGGGGTCTTACCCGTCTTTGACTACCAGCCATCTCTGGGCCAAGTAGGGTGATGTGAGGTTCAGTTCTGTCTCCTTGGTAGCCTATGTCCCTCTGGCCTCCATGCCCAGCAACTGCCTTGGGATCCCCTTGCCTGCTGGCGGGGCCCCGACATTGATCACATATCTTGGGGAACCCGGGTTTCTTCTCCAGGGAGGGCCCAGCTCACGCTATTGGGTGAGAGACAGATCCACGGTACCAGCCACCATGAGGCTTCAACCTCAGCATGAACAGAGAGCTCAAGCAATAGCTATGGGCAATTGGATTGTAAGAAGAGGGTCCCTCTTGGCACAAGGGTAAGAGAGGCCAATACAGGACAAAGGAGAGTCCAGGAACAGGGCTTTCTCAGCCCAGGATGTCAGGCTCTTGGCACAAGGCAACTCCATGTATGGGACATATACCAAACACCCCTAGTCACGGCGTAAAAGAGAGGTGCCCTTCCTGGAACAGTAGGGTAGGGAGATTCTAGAAAAGGCTGTGTTCAGGAAAGAAGGAGAAAGGCCAAAGAACCATCAAACAAGTAGTTAGGTTTTAAAAGAAGGAAAAAAGGAAAGGAGATGTGGGGCAAAGCTGGGACATGTGGAAAGACAAAAAGGAGGCACATGTGATCCTCCCAACGGACAGATTGTTCCAGCTCAGGGCTGCACATCTGCTGCAGACGGGCACTGGTCAGGTGTGCTATGGTGAGGCAGAGATGGAGGGCGGTGAGACATAAGGTTGGACTAGACGGTCTGGAATCCACACAGGTGAGTCTGCGTCCTGTGGAAATATATAAGCATATCCTCTCCCCCAGGTTAAAAGTACATCAGGTCCCTTCCAGGTTCCTGTAAGCAAGTCTCTCCATTTGACGAGGGCTTTAGGTTTAGTTAAATCAGGGTTCCAATGCCTGTACATCGGGGAATTTCCCTCAGAATCTACATTTAGTATATTAATTACAAATAGAGTATGTTGTAGAACATGATGAGGAGAGGAATATTTAAACTCATTTTCTTGTAATATTTTGTAACAGGAGTAAATCAAACACCGCTGGGGCTATATAATAGAACTCCCATTTGAGATAAGATATCTCTTCCCCATAATGTAAACGGGATAGTCGTAATTACATAGGGACAGAATGTTCCTGAATGTTGATCTTCATCAGCCCAAGTTAAAATCTGAGAACTCCTTTTTACATTAGATGCCTTGCCTAGGCCTACTAGGGAAGTGGAGGTGGTGTGCGTGGGCCATGAAGAGGGCCAATCCTTCCCTGCTATGCAGGACACATCTGCTCCTGTATCCAATAGACCTTCAATTGGTTTTCCCTGAATTTGTAAAATTTTTGTAGATCTAGTAGCATGGATTTCTTGTATCCAAAATGCTGCATCACTAGATCCAAAGCCTCTGGCCCCTCTAGCTTTCTGGGTAACAGCTGTCCCTATTTTATGTATTGGTAACAGGAGTAATTGGGCAATTCTCTGGTTGGGCTGAATCTGTATAGCTGTGGTGGGTGGGGAAAGTAAAATCTGTATTTCTCCTGTGTAGTCTGCATCAACAACTCCTGGGATGACTAAGATCCCCTGTAACGAGGTGGAGCTCCGTCCTAATATTAAACCTACAGTTCCCTCAGGCAGCGGCCCAGACACTCCTGTAGGAATGGCTGCTACTGGTGAGTCTGGGGTTAGTATTGCATGGGTGGTTGAGTGCAGGTCCAATCCTGCACTGCCTGGGGTTGCCCTGAAGAGGTCACTGACTGATCGAAATTTGCAGAGGGGTTGAAGGTTGATGCCCCTTTTATTGCAGGGGCCTGGGGCTGGCCCCTTCTCAAGTTTCCCAATTGAGGTGATGGGATATAACCTCCTTGGGAGCTATTTGTAGAGTTTAAAGGCCGACCATTTTTTTTTTAAATATATTTTATTGATTTTTTTACAGAGAGGAAGGGAGAGAGATAGAGAGTTAGAAACATCGATGAGAGAGAAACATCGATCAGCTGCCTCCTGCACATCTCCCACTGGGGATGTGCTCGCAACCCAGGTACATGCCCTCGACCGGAATCGAACCTGGGACCTTTCAGTCCGCAGGCCGACGCTCTATCCACTGAGCCAAACCGGTTTCGGCTGGCCAACCATTTTTATGGTATTTTGATCTACATTCCTTTGCCCAATGGAATCCTTTCTGACATCGGGGACAAACGGTTTTTGGAGGGTTAATATTATTCCCTAATGTATTTCCAGGCTGTCGAGGAGCTTGCCATCTGGCCTGAGTATTATTATTTTTATTTGGGCATTCTCTGCTAAAGTGCCCAGATAAGCCACAAGAGTAGCAGTTCATATTTCTTTTATTACCTGTAGTATTGCTGGCTTGTCCTATACCCTGTACATATTGAGGGTATGTCTCCCCTTTGAGAGCTGCAGCTATAGCTACACCCTGTATAAATGCTGGACTTACATCAGCACACTGTTTTATAAAATCATTTATAGTTCCTGTTCTGCGAATCGGCCTTAATAAAGCCTGACAGGTATTATTAGCATTTTCAAAAGCCAGTTGTTTGATTAGGATATCGGCTGCCTCTTTGTTATTGATTACTCTCTTGACTGCCTGTATGAGGTGAGAAAGGAAATCCTGATATGGTTCCTCGACCTTCTGTTTAACCTCTGTAAGGGTGGTTGTTTTTCCTGCTGTATAAGGTAGGGATTTCCAGGCATTTCCTGCACAACTGGTTACTTTGGTAAGTGCCCCTGTGGGCATATTCATTCGCTCCTGAGCCATGTTAAAATCACCTTCTCCTAATATCATGTCTAGGGTTATTCTTTTTCTTTTTCTTTTTTTTTTTTTTTTTTTTTTTTTTGCTAGTGGCTACAGCTTTCTTAGAAAGATCATCATATTCAGTTTTCCATAATAAGTAATCGCCTCCTGAGACACAGGCTTTACAAACCTGTGACCAATCATAAGGAGTCATCCATTTACTGGCTAGGGTTTCTACCAAGGTTTGTGTGTAAGGAGCTAGAGGTCCATATTCAGAGCAGGCCAATTTTAATTCTTTAAGTACTTTGTAAGGTATAGGCTCCCAGGTGGGGTTTCCGTCCCCACCAGACTCATTCTCATATGCAACTGGGAAGCAGAGTGAGAATTCAAGATCTCCATTAGCTTCAGCTTCTCTTATCGCCCTTTGAAATTTAGACATGGAGCTCTTAGGAGCCACAGTCTTCCTTTCTAATTTGGGGAGCCTGTTTTGAATGGGATGGCCTCTCTCCTCTCTACTGACTGGAAAGGACCAATGGTCATGTTTATGATATTTATTCTCCTCCCGATCAGTAGGCATAGCTAAATTGCTTTTAGATTGAGCTGAAGACAATGATGATGTGTCCTCTCTGGGTGGAGCCGAGGGACTATTTAAAATTTGAGAAAGTTCAACCGTTTTTGCCTCTGGTGCCAAGGTGTCACAGATTGAATTCCAGAGGGAAAAGACATTTGGCAGGACTTTCTCAGATCCATGGTAGCTGTAATAGTTCTTTAATTGCTTTCCTGCTTTAGTCCAAGTTTCTAAATTAACAGTTCCATCCTCAGGAAGCCATTGACATACGTCTTCTATAAAACTTTCTGTCTGACTGGGAGTAACCTTAACTCCTCTGCTAGCAAGCATATGCGTTAAAAGATTAATACAGAGTCTTTTTTCTTTAGACTCAGTATGACCCATCCTGTCAATCTAAGTTCTGTACTAACTACCCACTTACCCTACTTATCCTCTGGGGGGTGGGGGGTCTGCAGCACCCTAAGGTGCAGTCCTATCCGTCCCAAGTATAGGGGGAATTACCTAAGGGTTCCTGTTCGGGCGCCAGATGCCGGGGTCCAACCCCAGCAGGTCCAGGGGTTCCCAAAGGCATAGACGGAGTCGGCGAAGACGGAGTCGGCGAAGACGGAAGGACACAGCGACGGTGTTCAGTTGATCAGCAGCCTAGCCATGATCTCCAGCCAGGATCTCCAGCCAGGATCTCCAGCCAACTTCTGGTCTGGATCTCCAGAGAGGTTCTGCTGTTTATTGTCTTGTTACATCCGTATTTATACCAGTTGATTTCAATCCTGTCAATTTCTATTACAAAGGTTAGGGTGTTTCTTATCTCCATTCCAGGGAGTAAAGATTATGTAGCTTAAGCATGATTGTTTGTAGTTAAAGTGATTAACTACCCGCCTGGCACTTAGTTAAGGAGTTTCATCCCCTCCCTAACTTCAGGGAAAAATCCCTACCTGGGG
This sequence comes from Myotis nattereri, assembly GCF_964212035.1. Classification (NCBI taxonomy): domain Eukaryota; kingdom Metazoa; phylum Chordata; class Mammalia; order Chiroptera; family Vespertilionidae; genus Myotis; species Myotis nattereri. The sequence continues at coordinate 15,965,325 of NC_138094.1, read as the reverse complement.
AAACAACCTGTCTTGGAGAGGTGACCTTGGTTAAAACACACAGCGCTAAGGGGAGCAAACATATTAAGAACAGTATGCTATGTACGCCAGGTCCCTTGAAACATATGCTGTGCAGCTGTTTCTATCCTGTAGCGACTGTGTCAAGCAGCAAGGATGGACCGGCTTCCGGCAAATTCCCCCTTTCTTGTTTTTCAAATGATAGCACATGCAAATCACTGGCCACCTCTCAGATTGGGCCATTTAAAACTCGGAAGAAGACTGGCAAGCAATGGCAGTGAGCATAACTATAAACATAGTGGATGGAGTGCACAAGGAGCCCCATTCCTGTAGAAGGTTGCCGGCCTCTTCAGTCAAGGGATTTCAACTGTCTTCAAGTTGTTGTTTTGATTGTCTTTGTTGGTCTGGCTAGCGGGCGGCGTCACTGGCGACGGGCTTCCCGAAGCATCAGCGAGTTGAAGGGCTGCATCAAAGCGTCCATCAGGGCCGTGGTTGATGGTGGTGCCGGTGTCCGAGGAGGAGTAAGCTGTGCCCTCTGGGTCAGCTGATATGGAAGATGGAGGGCAATAGAGAGAAAAAGAAGAGAAAGCAAAAGAACTACAAGGCATGGAAGTGTTTAGAAAAAAGAGGGAGAAGACAGGGAAGAAGGCAGCATCCTGACACAGCCCTTACCTTCCGCTGACCCTTTCCCCGTGGTCCAAGGTAGAAAATGGGAAACAAGTCCTGTTGCAGTGAGAGGGCAGCTGCTGTCAGCCAGTCTCTGTCTTTACCTGGGTCCCGATCTGAGCTGGGTGTGGGAAGCAGGAAGCAGCCATGGCGACAGGAGACCTTCCTCAGAAGGGGCGAGTGTTCAAGCCCCTGAACCATAGGGGGGGGGGTGAGGATCTGTGCCCCACCTCTGTTGAACCCCAAGTTCTCTCCTACTGGCCCTCCGAACTGTGCCTGTCTTAGGTTGCCCCACCCCTTGGGGTCTTACCCGTCTTTGACTACCAGCCATCTCTGGGCCAAGTAGGGTGATGTGAGGTTCAGTTCTGTCTCCTTGGTAGCCTATGTCCCTCTGGCCTCCATGCCCAGCAACTGCCTTGGGATCCCCTTGCCTGCTGGCGGGGCCCCGACATTGATCACATATCTTGGGGAACCCGGGTTTCTTCTCCAGGGAGGGCCCAGCTCACGCTATTGGGTGAGAGACAGATCCACGGTACCAGCCACCATGAGGCTTCAACCTCAGCATGAACAGAGAGCTCAAGCAATAGCTATGGGCAATTGGATTGTAAGAAGAGGGTCCCTCTTGGCACAAGGGTAAGAGAGGCCAATACAGGACAAAGGAGAGTCCAGGAACAGGGCTTTCTCAGCCCAGGATGTCAGGCTCTTGGCACAAGGCAACTCCATGTATGGGACATATACCAAACACCCCTAGTCACGGCGTAAAAGAGAGGTGCCCTTCCTGGAACAGTAGGGTAGGGAGATTCTAGAAAAGGCTGTGTTCAGGAAAGAAGGAGAAAGGCCAAAGAACCATCAAACAAGTAGTTAGGTTTTAAAAGAAGGAAAAAAGGAAAGGAGATGTGGGGCAAAGCTGGGACATGTGGAAAGACAAAAAGGAGGCACATGTGATCCTCCCAACGGACAGATTGTTCCAGCTCAGGGCTGCACATCTGCTGCAGACGGGCACTGGTCAGGTGTGCTATGGTGAGGCAGAGATGGAGGGCGGTGAGACATAAGGTTGGACTAGACGGTCTGGAATCCACACAGGTGAGTCTGCGTCCTGTGGAAATATATAAGCATATCCTCTCCCCCAGGTTAAAAGTACATCAGGTCCCTTCCAGGTTCCTGTAAGCAAGTCTCTCCATTTGACGAGGGCTTTAGGTTTAGTTAAATCAGGGTTCCAATGCCTGTACATCGGGGAATTTCCCTCAGAATCTACATTTAGTATATTAATTACAAATAGAGTATGTTGTAGAACATGATGAGGAGAGGAATATTTAAACTCATTTTCTTGTAATATTTTGTAACAGGAGTAAATCAAACACCGCTGGGGCTATATAATAGAACTCCCATTTGAGATAAGATATCTCTTCCCCATAATGTAAACGGGATAGTCGTAATTACATAGGGACAGAATGTTCCTGAATGTTGATCTTCATCAGCCCAAGTTAAAATCTGAGAACTCCTTTTTACATTAGATGCCTTGCCTAGGCCTACTAGGGAAGTGGAGGTGGTGTGCGTGGGCCATGAAGAGGGCCAATCCTTCCCTGCTATGCAGGACACATCTGCTCCTGTATCCAATAGACCTTCAATTGGTTTTCCCTGAATTTGTAAAATTTTTGTAGATCTAGTAGCATGGATTTCTTGTATCCAAAATGCTGCATCACTAGATCCAAAGCCTCTGGCCCCTCTAGCTTTCTGGGTAACAGCTGTCCCTATTTTATGTATTGGTAACAGGAGTAATTGGGCAATTCTCTGGTTGGGCTGAATCTGTATAGCTGTGGTGGGTGGGGAAAGTAAAATCTGTATTTCTCCTGTGTAGTCTGCATCAACAACTCCTGGGATGACTAAGATCCCCTGTAACGAGGTGGAGCTCCGTCCTAATATTAAACCTACAGTTCCCTCAGGCAGCGGCCCAGACACTCCTGTAGGAATGGCTGCTACTGGTGAGTCTGGGGTTAGTATTGCATGGGTGGTTGAGTGCAGGTCCAATCCTGCACTGCCTGGGGTTGCCCTGAAGAGGTCACTGACTGATCGAAATTTGCAGAGGGGTTGAAGGTTGATGCCCCTTTTATTGCAGGGGCCTGGGGCTGGCCCCTTCTCAAGTTTCCCAATTGAGGTGATGGGATATAACCTCCTTGGGAGCTATTTGTAGAGTTTAAAGGCCGACCATTTTTTTTTTAAATATATTTTATTGATTTTTTTACAGAGAGGAAGGGAGAGAGATAGAGAGTTAGAAACATCGATGAGAGAGAAACATCGATCAGCTGCCTCCTGCACATCTCCCACTGGGGATGTGCTCGCAACCCAGGTACATGCCCTCGACCGGAATCGAACCTGGGACCTTTCAGTCCGCAGGCCGACGCTCTATCCACTGAGCCAAACCGGTTTCGGCTGGCCAACCATTTTTATGGTATTTTGATCTACATTCCTTTGCCCAATGGAATCCTTTCTGACATCGGGGACAAACGGTTTTTGGAGGGTTAATATTATTCCCTAATGTATTTCCAGGCTGTCGAGGAGCTTGCCATCTGGCCTGAGTATTATTATTTTTATTTGGGCATTCTCTGCTAAAGTGCCCAGATAAGCCACAAGAGTAGCAGTTCATATTTCTTTTATTACCTGTAGTATTGCTGGCTTGTCCTATACCCTGTACATATTGAGGGTATGTCTCCCCTTTGAGAGCTGCAGCTATAGCTACACCCTGTATAAATGCTGGACTTACATCAGCACACTGTTTTATAAAATCATTTATAGTTCCTGTTCTGCGAATCGGCCTTAATAAAGCCTGACAGGTATTATTAGCATTTTCAAAAGCCAGTTGTTTGATTAGGATATCGGCTGCCTCTTTGTTATTGATTACTCTCTTGACTGCCTGTATGAGGTGAGAAAGGAAATCCTGATATGGTTCCTCGACCTTCTGTTTAACCTCTGTAAGGGTGGTTGTTTTTCCTGCTGTATAAGGTAGGGATTTCCAGGCATTTCCTGCACAACTGGTTACTTTGGTAAGTGCCCCTGTGGGCATATTCATTCGCTCCTGAGCCATGTTAAAATCACCTTCTCCTAATATCATGTCTAGGGTTATTCTTTTTCTTTTTCTTTTTTTTTTTTTTTTTTTTTTTTTTTGCTAGTGGCTACAGCTTTCTTAGAAAGATCATCATATTCAGTTTTCCATAATAAGTAATCGCCTCCTGAGACACAGGCTTTACAAACCTGTGACCAATCATAAGGAGTCATCCATTTACTGGCTAGGGTTTCTACCAAGGTTTGTGTGTAAGGAGCTAGAGGTCCATATTCAGAGCAGGCCAATTTTAATTCTTTAAGTACTTTGTAAGGTATAGGCTCCCAGGTGGGGTTTCCGTCCCCACCAGACTCATTCTCATATGCAACTGGGAAGCAGAGTGAGAATTCAAGATCTCCATTAGCTTCAGCTTCTCTTATCGCCCTTTGAAATTTAGACATGGAGCTCTTAGGAGCCACAGTCTTCCTTTCTAATTTGGGGAGCCTGTTTTGAATGGGATGGCCTCTCTCCTCTCTACTGACTGGAAAGGACCAATGGTCATGTTTATGATATTTATTCTCCTCCCGATCAGTAGGCATAGCTAAATTGCTTTTAGATTGAGCTGAAGACAATGATGATGTGTCCTCTCTGGGTGGAGCCGAGGGACTATTTAAAATTTGAGAAAGTTCAACCGTTTTTGCCTCTGGTGCCAAGGTGTCACAGATTGAATTCCAGAGGGAAAAGACATTTGGCAGGACTTTCTCAGATCCATGGTAGCTGTAATAGTTCTTTAATTGCTTTCCTGCTTTAGTCCAAGTTTCTAAATTAACAGTTCCATCCTCAGGAAGCCATTGACATACGTCTTCTATAAAACTTTCTGTCTGACTGGGAGTAACCTTAACTCCTCTGCTAGCAAGCATATGCGTTAAAAGATTAATACAGAGTCTTTTTTCTTTAGACTCAGTATGACCCATCCTGTCAATCTAAGTTCTGTACTAACTACCCACTTACCCTACTTATCCTCTGGGGGGTGGGGGGTCTGCAGCACCCTAAGGTGCAGTCCTATCCGTCCCAAGTATAGGGGGAATTACCTAAGGGTTCCTGTTCGGGCGCCAGATGCCGGGGTCCAACCCCAGCAGGTCCAGGGGTTCCCAAAGGCATAGACGGAGTCGGCGAAGACGGAGTCGGCGAAGACGGAAGGACACAGCGACGGTGTTCAGTTGATCAGCAGCCTAGCCATGATCTCCAGCCAGGATCTCCAGCCAGGATCTCCAGCCAACTTCTGGTCTGGATCTCCAGAGAGGTTCTGCTGTTTATTGTCTTGTTACATCCGTATTTATACCAGTTGATTTCAATCCTGTCAATTTCTATTACAAAGGTTAGGGTGTTTCTTATCTCCATTCCAGGGAGTAAAGATTATGTAGCTTAAGCATGATTGTTTGTAGTTAAAGTGATTAACTACCCGCCTGGCACTTAGTTAAGGAGTTTCATCCCCTCCCTAACTTCAGGGAAAAATCCCTACCTGGGGAAACAACCTGTCTTGGAGAGGTGACCTTGGTTAAAACACACAGCGCTAAGGGGAGCAAACATATTAAGAACAGTATGCTATGTACGCCAGGTCCCTTGAAACATATGCTGTGCAGCTGTTTCTATCCTGTAGCGACTGTGTCAAGCAGCAAGGATGGACCGGCTTCCGGCAAATTCCCTCTTTCTTGTTTTTCAAATGATAGCACATGCAAATCACTGGCCACCTCTCAGATTGGGCCATTTAAAACTCGGAAGAAGACTGGCAAGCAATGACAGTGAGCATAACTATAAACATAGTGGATGGAGTGCACAAGGAGCCCCATTCCTGTAGAAGGTTGCCGGCCTCTTCAGTCAAGGGATTTCAGCTGTCTTCAAGTTGTTGTTTTGATTGTCTTTGTTGGTCTGGCTAGCGGGCGGCGTCACTGGCGACGGGCTTCCCGAAGCATCAGCGAGTTGAAGGGCTGCATCAAAGCGTCCATCAGGGCCGTGGTTGATGGTGGTGCCAGTGTCCGAGGAGGAGTAAGCTGTGCCCTCTGGGTCAGCTGATATGGAAGATGGAGGGCAATAGAGAGAAAAAGAAGAGAAAGCAAAAGAACTACAAGGCATGGAAGTGTTTAGAAAAAAGAGGGAGAAGACAGGGAAGAAGGCAGCATCCTGACACAGCCCTTACTTTCCGCTGACCCTTTCCCCGTGGTCCAAGGTAGAAAATGGGAAACAAGTCCTGTTGCAGTGAGAGGGCAGCTGCTGTCAGCCAGTCTCTGTCTTTACCTGGGTCCCGATCTGAGCTGGGTGTGGGAAGCAGGAAGCAGCCATGGCGACAGGAGACCTTCCTCAGAAGGGGCGAGTGTTCAAGCCCCTGAACCATAGGGGGGGGGGGTGAGGATCTGTGCCCCACCTCTGTTGAACCCCAAGTTCTCTCCTACTGGCCCTCCGAACTGTGCCTGTCTTAGGTTGCCCCACCCCTTGGGGTCTTACCCGTCTTTGACTACCAGCCATCTCTGGGCCAAGTAGGGTGATGTGAGGTTCAGTTCTGTCTCCTTGGTAGCCTATGTCCCTCTGGCCTCCATGCCCAGCAACTGCCTTGGGATCCCCTTGCCTGCTGGCGGGGCCCCGACATTGATCACATATCTTGGGGAACCCGGGTTTCTTCTCCAGGGAGGGCCCAGCTCACGCTATTGGGTGAGAGACAGATCCACGGTACCAGCCACCATGAGGCTTCAACCTCAGCATGAACAGAGAGCTCAGGCAATAGCTATGGGCAATTGGATTGTAAGAAGAGGGTCCCTCTTGGCACAAGGGTAAGAGAGGCCAATACAGGACAAAGGAGAGTCCAGGAACAGGGCTTTCTCAGCCCAGGATGTCAGGCTCTTGGCACAAGGCAACTCCATGTATGGGACATATACCAAACACCCCTAGTCACGGCGTAAAAGAGAGGTGCCCTTCCTGGAACAGTAGGGTAGGGAGATTCTAGAAAAGGCTGTGTTCAGGAAAGAAGGAGAAAGGCCAAAGAACCATCAAACAAGTAGTTAGGTTTTAAAAGAAGGAAAAAAGGAAAGGAGATGTGGGGCAAAGCTGGGACATGTGGAAAGACAAAAAGGAGGCACATGTGATCCTCCCAACGGACAGATTGTTCCAGCTCAGGGCTGCACATCTGCTGCAGACGGGCACTGGTCAGGTGTGCTATGGTGAGGCAGAGATGGAGGGCGGTGAGACATAAGGTTGGACTAGACGGTCTGGAATCCACACAGGTGAGTCTGCGTCCTGTGGAAATATATAAGCATATCCTCTCCCCCAGGTTAAAAGTACATCAGGTCCCTTCCAGGTTCCTGTAAGCAAGTCTCTCCATTTGACGAGGGCTTTAGGTTTAGTTAAATCAGGGTTCCAATGCCTGTACATCGGGGAATTTCCCTCAGAATCTACATTTAGTATATTAATTACAAATAGAGTATGTTGTAGAACATGATGAGGAGAGGAATATTTAAACTCATTTTCTTGTAATATTTTGTAACAGGAGTAAATCAAACACCGCTGGGGCTATATAATAGAACTCCCATTTGAGATAAGATATCTCTTCCCCATAATGTAAACGGGATAGTCGTAATTACATAGGGACAGAATGTTCCTGAATGTTGATCTTCATCAGCCCAAGTTAAAATCTGAGAACTCCTTTTTACATTAGATGCCTTGCCTAGGCCTACTAGGGAAGTGGAGGTGGTGTGCGTGGGCCATGAAGAGGGCCAATCCTTCCCTGCTATGCAGGACACATCTGCTCCTGTATCCAATAGACCTTCAATTGGTTTTCCCTGAATTTGTAAAATTTTTGTAGATCTAGTAGCATGGATTTCTTGTATCCAAAATGCTGCATCACTAGATCCAAAGCCTCTGGCCCCTCTAGCTTTCTGGGTAACAGCTGTCCCTATTTTATGTATTGGTAACAGGAGTAATTGGGCAATTCTCTGGTTGGGCTGAATCTGTATAGCTGTGGTGGGTGGGGAAAGTAAAATCTGTATTTCTCCTGTGTAGTCTGCATCAACAACTCCTGGGATGACTAAGATCCCCTGTAACGAGGTGGAGCTCCGTCCTAATATTAAACCTACAGTTCCCTCAGGCAGCGGCCCAGACACTCCTGTAGGAATGGCTGCTACTGGTGAGTCTGGGGTTAGTATTGCATGGGTGGTTGAGTGCAGGTCCAATCCTGCACTGCCTGGGGTTGCCCTGAAGAGGTCACTGACTGATCGAAATTTGCAGAGGGGTTGAAGGTTGATGCCCCTTTTATTGCAGGGGCCTGGGGCTGGCCCCTTCTCAAGTTTCCCAATTGAGGTGATGGGATATAACCTCCTTGGGAGCTATTTGTAGAGTTTAAAGGCCGACCATTTTTTTTTTAAATATATTTTATTGATTTTTTTACAGAGAGGAAGGGAGAGAGATAGAGAGTTAGAAACATCGATGAGAGAGAAACATCGATCAGCTGCCTCCTGCACATCTCCCACTGGGGATGTGCTCGCAACCCAGGTACATGCCCTCGACCGGAATCGAACCTGGGACCTTTCAGTCCGCAGGCCGACGCTCTATCCACTGAGCCAAACCGGTTTCGGCTGGCCAACCATTTTTATGGTATTTTGATCTACATTCCTTTGCCCAATGGAATCCTTTCTGACATCGGGGACAAACGGTTTTTGGAGGGTTAATATTATTCCCTAATGTATTTCCAGGCTGTCGAGGAGCTTGCCATCTGGCCTGAGTATTATTATTTTTATTTGGGCATTCTCTGCTAAAGTGCCCAGATAAGCCACAAGAGTAGCAGTTCATATTTCTTTTATTACCTGTAGTATTGCTGGCTTGTCCTATACCCTGTACATATTGAGGGTATGTCTCCCCTTTGAGAGCTGCAGCTATAGCTACACCCTGTATAAATGCTGGACTTACATCAGCACACTGTTTTATAAAATCATTTATAGTTCCTGTTCTGCGAATCGGCCTTAATAAAGCCTGACAGGTATTATTAGCATTTTCAAAAGCCAGTTGTTTGATTAGGATATCGGCTGCCTCTTTGTTATTGATTACTCTCTTGACTGCCTGTATGAGGTGAGAAAGGAAATCCTGATATGGTTCCTCGACCTTCTGTTTAACCTCTGTAAGGGTGGTTGTTTTTCCTGCTGTATAAGGTAGGGATTTCCAGGCATTTCCTGCACAACTGGTTACTTTGGTAAGTGCCCCTGTGGGCATATTCATTCGCTCCTGAGCCATGTTAAAATCACCTTCTCCTAATATCATGTCTAGGGTTATTCTTTTTCTTTTTCTTTTTTTTTTTTTTTTTTTTTTTTTTTGCTAGTGGCTACAGCTTTCTTAGAAAGATCATCATATTCAGTTTTCCATAATAAGTAATCGCCTCCTGAGACACAGGCTTTACAAACCTGTGACCAATCATAAGGAGTCATCCATTTACTGGCTAGGGTTTCTACCAAGGTTTGTGTGTAAGGAGCTAGAGGTCCATATTCAGAGCAGGCCAATTTTAATTCTTTAAGTACTTTGTAAGGTATAGGCTCCCAGGTGGGGTTTCCGTCCCCACCAGACTCATTCTCATATGCAACTGGGAAGCAGAGTGAGAATTCAAGATCTCCATTAGCTTCAGCTTCTCTTATCGCCCTTTGAAATTTAGACATGGAGCTCTTAGGAGCCACAGTCTTCCTTTCTAATTTGGGGAGCCTGTTTTGAATGGGATGGCCTCTCTCCTCTCTACTGACTGGAAAGGACCAATGGTCATGTTTATGATATTTATTCTCCTCCCGATCAGTAGGCATAGCTAAATTGCTTTTAGATTGAGCTGAAGACAATGATGATGTGTCCTCTCTGGGTGGAGCCGAGGGACTATTTAAAATTTGAGAAAGTTCAACCGTTTTTGCCTCTGGTGCCAAGGTGTCACAGATTGAATTCCAGAGGGAAAAGACATTTGGCAGGACTTTCTCAGATCCATGGTAGCTGTAATAGTTCTTTAATTGCTTTCCTGCTTTAGTCCAAGTTTCTAAATTAACAGTTCCATCCTCAGGAAGCCATTGACATACGTCTTCTATAAAACTTTCTGTCTGACTGGGAGTAACCTTAACTCCTCTGCTAGCAAGCATATGCGTTAAAAGATTAATACAGAGTCTTTTTTCTTTAGACTCAGTATGACCCATCCTGTCAATCTAAGTTCTGTACTAACTACCCACTTACCCTACTTATCCTCTGGGGGGTGGGGGGTCTGCAGCACCCTAAGGTGCAGTCCTATCCGTCCCAAGTATAGGGGGAATTACCTAAGGGTTCCTGTTCGGGCGCCAGATGCCGGGGTCCAACCCCAGCAGGTCCAGGGGTTCCCAAAGGCATAGACGGAGTCGGCGAAGACGGAGTCGGCGAAGACGGAAGGACACAGCGACGGTGTTCAGTTGATCAGCAGCCTAGCCATGATCTCCAGCCAGGATCTCCAGCCAACTTCTGGTCTGGATCTCCAGAGAGGTTCTGCTGTTTATTGTCTTGTTACATCCGTATTTATACCAGTTGATTTCAATCCTGTCAATTTCTATTACAAAGGTTAGGGTGTTTCTTATCTCCATTCCAGGGAGTAAAGATTATGTAGCTTAAGCATGATTGTTTGTAGTTAAAGTGATTAACTACCCGCCTGGCACTTAGTTAAGGAGTTTCATCCCCTCCCTAACTTCAGGGAAAAATCCCTACCTGGGGAAACAACCTGTCTTGGAGAGGTGACCTTGGTTAAAACACACAGCGCTAAGGGGAGCAAACATATTAAGAACAGTATGCTATGTACGCCAGGTCCCTTGAAACATATGCTGTGCAGATGTTTCTATCCTGCAGCGACTGTGTCAAGCAGCCAGGATGGACCGGCTTCTGGCAAAGTTCCTCAGAGGTTTCTAGAAGATTCTTGAGTCATCTTATAACTGTGGTTTTGAACTCTATATCTAGTAGTTTGTTTTCTTCCATTTCTTTCATGTTTGACATGTTTCCTTGTCTCCACATTTTGGCTGCTTTCCTGTGTTTGTTTCTATGTATTAGGTTGCTGCTAAGTCTCCTTGAGTTAGTAGAGTGGCCTTGTGTAGTAGGTGTCCTATAGGGCCCAGTGGCTCAGCCTACCCAATCACCTGATATGGACATCCTTTGTATGCTGTGCGCACAGTTTTGTTGCAGTTAAGCCTTAATTGCTGTTCGTGTTATTTAGAGGAATTGACCTCCAGGCCAATTGGCTGTAGGGACCAGCTGTGACTAGAGTGGGAGAGCTGGTGTGCAGGAGACACCCTTATGGAGCAGGACTTGCTTTAGTGGGACTTTGGTGCTCACTGAGTCTGCCCCTTGAGTGTATCTCTTATGGATGTGAAACGTTGTAATCTGGTATGGTCTCACACTGACTACTGGGTACACTGGTTCTTGGGTCTCCAGGGCGGTGCAAAGACAGCCTCTGCCTGGAGCCATCCAGCAGGAGCTACAGAGACATATGCAGATTCCTCCTCTTTGAATCAGGTTTGGAAGTGTCCAGAGGAGGCCCAGCTGTGAAGCAAGGCAGGCTGGTTCTGATGCCAGTTTTGATGCCTTTTATTTATAAGTTTGGGACTCCCTGACCCAGCTGCAGCTTGTTTGACAGGTTTTAGCCTGAGAAAGAACAGGCCATTCATATGCAAAAGCTGCTGCACAGAGCTTGGGTGGTGTTATAAATTGGGTGGGGTGGGGTCTTAGGTATTCACCTTGGTGGAGCAAAGAGAAATGGCTGCCAGTCAGCTCTGCACCAGGGAGGTCTCAGCTTGGGAACAATGACCACTGAGAGCTCCTCCATCTGGAAGAAAGCCACCTCCGAGTTCCTGCCCTGCTGCTAAACAGTCCCATTTCTCTCCGTATATGTCTGGGACCACGACAGCCTCATCCAGCAGAGGAGCTCAGAGCTTATAAATGCAGTTTGTGGTGTCAGCCTTTTAAGAGGAGCAGCTAGGTCTCCAGCAACCTGTATGTTACTCAGCCCCAATCCACACTGGTTTTTGCAGCCCATATTTCTTACTTCCTGTAGGGACCTCTTTCCCCAGCTCTGGAACCCTGAGCTGGGTGTCTGATATGGGGCTGGGACCTCTTGCTCCTTCAGGTGGCCTCTGCAGAGGCAATCTCCCTCCTGATTAACAAAGTGGCACACCTAGGTGCCAGACCAGCCCGTTCCATGCCTCTGAACCTCCTATCAGTCTCAATGCACTTTCTTCTTTACCTCTCTAGTTGTAGTATTTCCACTCAGCCAGTTTTCTCATGGTCTGGAGGATGGTTGTTCTGTATTTTAGCTGTAATTTTGATTTGGTTGTGGGAGGCAGCAAGTACAGGCATTTACCTAACCTGCCATCTTGATTCTCCTCTTGCTGAGGATATTAGCATCCGTGTTCATTAGGGTTATTGTCCTATAATTCTCTTTTTTTGTAGTTTCTGGTTTTGGAATTGATATAATGCTGGCTTTGTAAAAAGAGCTTAGAAGTGTTCCTTCTTCTTGAATTTTTTTGAATAGTTTGAGGAGGATATGTGTTTGTTCTTTGAACATTTGGTAAAATTCTTCTGTAAATCCATCTGGCCTAGGACTTTTGTTTGCTGGAAGTGTTTTTATTATTATTACTGCTTCTATTTCATCAATAGTTATTGGCCTACTCAGCTTTTCTGGCTCTTCTTGATTGAATTTTATAAGACTGTATGTTTCTAGGGATTTGTCCATTTTGTTGGCATATAATTGTTCGTAGTATTTGTTTACCATTCATTGTATATCTGTGGTGTCTGTTATTATACCACCACTTTCATTTCTGATTTTATTTATTTGGATCCTCTCTCTTTGATTCTTGATGAGTTTAAGGATTTTCATCAACTTTGTTTATCTTGTAAAAAAAACCACCAACCACCCAGCTCTTATATTCATTAATCTTTTGTACTGTTTTTTTTTATTCTCTACATAATTTAGTTCCATTCTGGTCTTTATTATTTCCTTCCTTCTACTTCCACTGGGCTTTTCTTTTTCAAATATATTTTATTGATATTTTACAGAGAGGAAGAGAGAGGGATAGAGAGTTAGAAACATTGTTGAGAGAGAAACATCAGTCAGCTGCCTCCTGCACACCTCAAACTGGGGATGTGCCTGCAACCAAAGTACATGCCCTTGACAGGATTCAAACCTGGAACCCTTCAGTCTTCAGGCCGACACTCTATCCACTGAGCCAAACCGGTCAGGGCACTGGGTTTTCTTGCTGTTCTCTTTCTAATTATGTATTGCGGGTTAAAGAGTTTATTAGTGTTTTTTCTTGTTTCTTGAGGTAGGCCTATAGCATCTATCTTTTTGTGTTTTTTAGTTTTCATGTTGTGATTAATGTCAAGTTTCATAGCATTACGGTCAGAGAAGATGCTTGATATGCTTCAATCTTCTTAAATTTATTGAGGCTTATTTTGTGTCCTAACATGTGTCTGACCTATAAAATATTTCAAGTGCACTTGTAAATAATGTATATTGTACTGCTTTGGGTGAAATTTTCTGAAGATATCAATTAAATCCATCTGATCTGGTGTGTCATTTAAAGCCACCATATCCTTACTGATTTTCTGATTGGAATATCTATCCATTGATATCTATGAGGTGTTTAAATCCCCTACTGTGACTGTATTGCTGGTAACCTCCTGCCTTATGTCCATCAAGATTTGCTTTACATATTTTAGTGCTCCTATGTTTGGTACATAAATATTTACAAGGATTATATCCTCTTGTTGGATTGTTATTGTTATCATTTTATAGTGTTTTAGTTGTATTAACTATAACTTTTGCTTTAAAATATATTTTATCAGATATAAGTTTTGCCACCCAGCAATTTTTTCTATTTGTGTGAAATATCTTAATTTTTTTTTTTTGCTTTTAGTGTATGTATCTTTTGTAGACAACATATGTATACTTTTTCTGTTCTTATCTATTCAGCTGTCTTATGTCTTATGTTTGAAACTTTTAAGCTATTTACATTTAAAGTAAATATTATGTTTCATATATATTGCCATTTGAGTCTTTTAACTATGTTCCTTTGTTTTTCTTCTTTACCTCTTCCTCTTCCCTTTCTCCCCTCCTTCTTAATGCAGCCCCTTTAACATTTCTTGTAATACTTAGTGGTAACAAACTCCTTTTGATTTTCCTTGCCTGGGAAGCTCTTTTTCCTTTAATCCTATCTAATAAAAGAGAAACATGCAAATTAACCATCACTCCATTCCACCCACAAGCCACGCCTAGCAGCCAATCAAGAGCAAGTATGCAAATTAACCCAACCAAGATGGTGGCAGCCATGGAGCTGGAATGAGCAGGAGGCTTGGGTTACCCCTGGTGATGGAGGAAGCCAAACTTCTGGCCTGCCCTGACAGTCCCTGGCCTCCCTCAAGGCTACAAAGTTTCAATTATAGAAGATAAATAAATCCCAGATACCTGCTTCCAGCCGGCAAGAAGGGGCTAGGAGCTTGGGTCACTGGGGCCATGGCCATCCTGCAAAGAGCCATCAGGCCCTTACCCAGGCTGGCCAGGCACCCCAGTGAGGACGCCCACCCTGAAGGGGATGTGGCCAGCTTTAAAAAAGCCTTCAGCCCCTCACCCAGGCTGGCCACACTCCCCCAGCAGGGATCCTCACTCCATGAGGGCATGACCGGCCTGCAAACCACCACAGGCCACTTACCTAGGCTGCCCCATGCATGAAGAAAACCCCTACCCTGATCCAGGGCACCCTTCAGGGCAAACCAGAAGGCCCCCACCCATGCACCAGGGCTCTAGCTAATCTAATAAAAGAGAAACATGCAAATTGACTGTACCTCTGCTACACCCACAAGCCACGCCCATCAGCCAATCAGGAGCAAATATGCAAATTAACCCGACTCAGATGGCAGCGGCCACGGAGCTGGGGCAAGCAGGTGACTTGGGTTGGCCCCGGCAATGGAGGAAGCCAAGCTTCCAGCCTGCCCTGCCGGCCCTGAGCTCTGCTCAAGCCTACAAAGTTTCCATTCTAGAAGATAAATAAATCCCAGATACCTGCTTCCAGCCATGGCCGTGGCCAGCCTGGAAACAGCCATCAGTCCCTCACCCAGGCTGGCCAAACCCCCATGGGGTGAAGGTCCCCACTGGGGGGCTTGACTAGCCTGCAAACAACCATCAGCCCCTCACCCAGGCTGCCCAGGCATCCCAGTGGGGACCCCCACCCTGAAGGGGGTGTGGCTAGCCTAAAAACGGCTCTCAGCCCCTGACCCAGGCTGGCAGGCATCCCATAGGGACCCCCACCCTGACCTAGGACACCCTTTAGAGCAAACCAGACAACCCCTACCCATGCACCAGGCCTCTATCCTATATACTAAAGGGGTAATATGCAAATTGACCCTAACAGCAGAATGACTGGGAATGACTGGTCACTATGACACACACTGACCACCAGGAGGCAGATGCTCAATGCAGGAGCTGTCCCCTGGTGGTCAGTGCACTCCCACAGGGGGAGCTCTGTTCAGCCACAAGCCAGGCTGATGGCTGCCAGTACAGCGGTGGTGGTGGGAGCCTCTCCCACCTCTTCAACAGCGCTAAGGATGTCCAACTGCAGTTTAGGCCTGCTCCCCACTGGCAAATGGACATCCCCTTAGGGCTCCCGGGTTGCCAGCGGGATGTCTGACTGCCAGCTTAGGCCTGATCCTCTGGGGATTGGGCCTAAGCCAGCAGGTGGACATCCCCCAAGGGGTTCCAGACTACAAGAGGGCACAGGCCAGGCTGAGGGACCTCCCCCCACAAGGTCACAAATTTTTGTCACCGGGCCTCTAGTCTATACTAATAAAAGGGTACTATGCTAATTAGACTGGGAGACCTTCCAGGAGACCTCTGGACATTCTTCCGGACAAAGCCATGGTGGCAAGGCTGAGGTAGAGGTGGTTAGAGGCCAAGAGGGGAGGGCATTTGTGGGTGATCAGGCTGGTGGGGGGCAGGGCTATTGGTAGTAACAGACCAGCAGGGGGACCAGTTGTGGCAAGCAGGCCATCAGTGGGGGTCAGTTGGAGGTGATCAGGACAGTGCGGGGGGAGGGGGAATGCAGTTTGGAGTGAGCAGACCAGCAGGGGCACAGTTGGGGGCAAGCATGCTAGTGGGGAGGGAAGTTGGGGACAAGCAGGCCCGCAGAGGGGGAAGTTGAGAGTGAGCAGGCTGGCAGGGCAGGAAGTTGGGGGCAAGCACACTGGCACAGAGGGTAGTTGGGGGTGACTAGGCTGGCAGAGGGGGCAGTTGGGGGCAATCAGGCAGGCAGGCAGGTGAGCAGTTAGGGGTCAGCAGTCCTGGATTGTGAGAAGGATGTCCGACTGCCATTTTAGGCCCAATCCCTTCGAGCGGTCCCAGATTGGAGAGGGTGCAGCCTGGGATGAGGAACACCCCCTACTCATTGCACGAATTTCGTGCACCAGGCCACTAGTTTTAAATAATTGCATTTCTTGATAATGTAGCCTTGTTTGTAGGTCCTTTATCTTCATCTCTTTGACTATTTCATGCCAATCCCATCTGACCTGGTGTTTCAGCTGATAGTCCTACGGGACCCTCCTTTTAGGTAACTATCTTTATCTTGGAGCTTTTAAGATATTCTATTTGTCCTTAACCTTTGCAGTTTTAATTACTATAAGTCTTGGTGTGGGCTTCTTTAGTTCCTCTTGTTTGGGACTATGCTTCATGACTGTGCTGTTTTTCTTCACCAGGCTAGTATAGTTTTTGTTCATTATTTCTGAAAATAGGTTCTCATTCCCTTACTCAATCCCTTCTCTTTCTGGTTCCCCTGTGATGCAGATGTTGGTACATTCTATATTGTCCCTAAGTTCCCTTGAATTATCCTCTTCCTCCTTCTCTCCTCTCTCTCTCTCTCTCTCTCTCTCTCTCTCTCTCTCTCTCTCTCTCTCCCTCCCTTCCTCTCTGTGTTAATCCTCACCTAATAGTATTCTTCCCATTGCTTTTCAGAGCATGGAAAAGAGAGAGATCAATGTCAGACATATCAACTGATTGCTCCTGCATGCATTCTAAACAGGGGCAGGGACAAACCCTCAACCGAGGCCCATGTCCTCAACCAGGAACATGGTGTGCAGGTTGATGCTCTAACCAATGAGATAACCAGCCAGGGCTAATTATCATTTTTTCTGTTCATCTGATTGTGTTTTTTTATACCCCATCTTCCAAATTGGTGAATCAAACCTATGCTTCATTTAACCTACCATTTATTCCTTTCAGTGTATTCCTCATTTCAAATATCATACTAGTATTCTTTTTTTTTAATGAGCAGTTAAAAGTGAGGTATTTTTAAATGTATTTTCAGGAGAGAGAAATGTCAGTGTGAAAGAAAAATAATTGATTTCCTTCAAATGTACCGACTGGAGATTGAACCCACTTTTAGTTTATGAGACAATATTCCAACTAATTTAGCCACTGGCCAGGTTCAGATATTGTATCCTTTATTTCTGACTGGTTATTTCTTATGGTTTCTATATTCTCTTTCATGTGGTTGTAGTTTTCATTAAGTACCTTGTGGTTCTAAGTTCTTTGAGCATCCTTATAACCTTTTCCTGAACTGTCAGATAAGTTGTTTGCCTCAATATTACTTAGCTCTTTGATTACATGGATCACTACCAAATAAATGCCCCTTGAATAAATCAGATAAAGATTTGAAGTAAAATAAAGACCACCCATTTATTTTCTGTGATAAAGGACTTTTATGGGCGGGCCTGTTTTTCCCCCAACACAGTCTTTCCTTGCAGAGCCCACAAAATTGGTAACTGTAAATTCTTTTTGAGTAGTAGCTGATTTATCAAAGCCAGTTCTCAAATTACATGTAAGATTTTTATGGGAAGAAAAACTGTTCCTGGATCTGAAAGTGTTAAATATGTTGAAATATAAGGAACTTGAAATGTAGATTTTGTAGGAAAGATGAGGGAAATAAATGTGAAAAAGTGTTGCCACATCAACTGTAAAAATTCCCAATCAGAATTTTTACTTTTTTGGAATGAAATAGTTATAAAATGAAAAATGTATTTTTACTACTAGAAATTAGTTAACACAGACTGCATGCTTTGCTTGTAATTTTTAAGGTTGATTTTGAAATTCACTTAATTATTTTATGTTAATTATGTAGTTATTATTTACCCAAAATAAACATTGTTTACATTTTTTAGGTCTTTCGTGTAATTGATTTTTATTGTGTAAAAGACCTTTCATAGGAAAGATATTTGCTCTACAGTTACTTGAAAATAACCACAATGTTTCTTAATTTCTGCATTAGTTTATGAAATTACTCTATGGTAAAAGCACCCCCTTGTTTTATATTTGCCTTTTCTTAATAACTTTGGCCATTTTTCCAAGTGCATTATATCTGTATAACTTTTCTTCTGCCTTTTAATATTGACTCTACTAGAACATGCTTTCAGTATCTGATGCCTCTGATTGCAGAATGAGTATTGAACTTGGGTGGAGCAGCAGAGCCTAATCCCAGGTCCCTGCCACAGCCCACTTGGGCGGAGCCAAGACTGACAGGCAGAGCTGCGGGGACTCTGGGGCCCATCACAGGAGGAGATATATAGGTCAGAGCCTCCCCACTAGTTCAGTTCTGGCTTTGAATCTGGAATTCCTTGGACTAGCAGATCTGTGAAATAAAGGTTAAACTTTCCTCCCTCAGAGTGTTAACTGATTGTTCTCCCATGATTTCTGCCACATTTTTGCTGTACAGAAGCTTTTTGCTCTTAGGTAGTCTCATTTGTCTCTTTTTCCTTTGTTTCTCTTTCCTTGGAGACAAATAAGAAAATATATTGCTTCAAGAGATGTCTGAAATTTTACTACTTGTAATCTTTTAAGATTTTTATTATTTTACAACTTATATTTGTCTTTAATCCATTTTGAGTTTATTCTTGTGATTGGCTTAAGATGGTGGTCTATTTTCATTTTTTTTTTTTTGCATGTATCTGTCCAGTTTTCCCAATATTTACTGAAGAGACTGTCTTTACTCCCTTCTATGCTCTTGCCCCCTTTGTCAAATATTTATTGGCTATAAAGGCGTGGATTGAATTCTGGGCTCTCTATTCTATTCCACTGATCTATGCCTGTTTTTGTGCCAATACCAGTTTGTTGAGACACAACAATGGCTATATATGACAAATCCACAACTAACATCATACTCAACAGTGAAAAGCCAGAAGCTTTTCCTCTAAAATCAGAAGGATGTGTACTCTTGTAACTTTTATGCAACACAGGATGAAAGACCCAGCCAAAACAATTAGGAAATAAATAACCCACCTATCCAAATCAGAAAGAAGTAAAAGTGTCTCTATTCGCAAATGACATGGTATCATATATAGAAATCCCTAAGTACCCTACTACTGTTGGAACCAATAAGAAAAATCTGTAAACAATGAAAAACCAATATATAAAATTCAATGCACTAACAATGAAAACTCAGAAAGAAAAATTAAGAAAACTATCATTTACAACAGTATCTACACCAATAAAAGAGAAACATGCAAATTGGTGTCACTAAGCTACACCTACCAGCCAATCAAGGAGAGTATGCAAATTAACCCAACAAAGATGCCAGCAGCCATGGAGCAGGAGGCTTGAGTTGCCCCCGGTGATGGAGGAAGCCAAGCTTCCCCCCTACCCTGGCCACACTCAAGGGAGGAAACAACACGCAGCCGCGGCCAAGAGCCTGAGAGATCAACACAGAGGGGTGCCTGCTCCAATCCTCAGCAGTGTGGCTGGGGGCAGGCCCCCAGTGGACATGGACACACACACACACACACACACACACACACACACACACACACACGGGGTGCCTGCTCGCCAAGCCTCCGACGCGGCTGGGGGCAGGCCCCCAGCGTACACACACACACACACACACACACACACACACACACACACAGAGGGCCTGCTCTGAGCCTCTGCTGCCAGACTGTGGCTTAGGCCCACTCCCTGTCAGTAGGACATCCACTAGGGCTCCCGGACTATAAGAAGGGGCAGGCTGGGCTGTGGGACCCCCGACCCTCAGTGCAAGAATTTCGTGCACTGGGCCTCTAGTAAAAATAAGAAAATACTTAGGAGTATATTTAACAAAGATAAAACATCTATACATTGAAAAGTGTAAGACACTGATAAAAGAAACTATAGACACAACAAATACATGGAAAATATTCCATGCTCAACTGGAAGAATGCTGGTAAGATGTTCATATTACCCAAAGAGATCTAAAAAGTCAATGTAACACTTATCAAAATTACAAAGTCATTTTTTTTCATAGCAATAGAAAAAAAATCCTAAAATTTGTATAAAATCACAAAACAACAAAAATCTGAATAGCTAAAATGATGTTAAGAACATAATTGGAAGCATCACACTTCTGATTTCAAAATATGTTACAAAGATATAGTAATCAATAGTATGGTATTGGCATAAAAATATACATAGATCAATGAAACAAAATGGAGATCCTAGAAATAAATCCACGCTTATATGGTCAATTAAGTTATGACAAAGCAGCCAACAATGTACAATAAGGAAAGAAGTCTCTTCAACAAATTTTATCGGGAAAGTTGGGTAGGCACATGCAAAAGAATAAAAATTGGACCGCTATCTTACACCCTATACAGAAATCAACTCCAAATGGAATACAGACTTGAATGTAAGACCTGAAACAGTAACATTCCTAGAACAAAACATAAGCAAGCTCCTTAACAGATTTGGCAATTATTATTATTTTTTTTTTGGGGGGGGGGGGTTAAGACCAAAAGCAAAGCTAACAAAGCCAAAACAGATAAGTGGGACTACATCAAAGTAAGCTTCTGCACAGCAAAGAAAATCATCAACAAAATAAAAAGGCAAACTAGATAGGATGGGAGGAAGTATTCACAATTCATCTACTATTATATGATAAGAGGTTAATATCCAAAGTATATATTCTGTCCCTTTCATACAACTCAACAGCAAAACACATTAAAAACAATTAATCCAGGCACTAGGAGCTACAGCTGGCATGGACCCTGCAGGGCTGGATGGCGGTGGCGGTGGCGGCAGCCATGGTGAGGAGGACAGACCCCACTCCCAGTGGCCATTCAGGACCTTTACCTGACGGGCCCATCACTCGGGATCCAGCTGCCATTTTGCTCAAGACAGGAAGGCGTCCCAGGACTGCAGGTACTTCAGCGAGGATTCTGCTTCCATGGAGACTGGTGCAGCTATCAGCACCCGCAGCCCCCGGGCCACTTGCAGTGGGGGCCGCCGCCATTCCTAGCCGCTTGTCACCCAGCCAGGACCCCCGCTGGGGCTGACCCGCAGGGGCTCCGAGCCCACCTACTTGCCCACAGTGGCTGTGGGTTAGGGAGGGGCTGAGGCCGAGGCTGAGGCCATCTGGGACACGGAGCCTGGCCTCGAGGGGCTGGCCAGCCGGAATGAGGAGCTTGGTGGCTGACATCACCTGATGGAGATCACGGCTACTCCCAGAAGTCTCGGCCTAAGTCAGACCCTGCCCAGGGGCTCTGGGCCCCACTTCAGAGCACGGACCTTGCGAGCGAGCAAGACAGCCGCGATGTCGTGTGTGGCATCTGCATGGACAAGGTGTGGGACAAGCCGGAGGGCAAGCGGATCTTCGGCATCCTGCCCAACTGCACACAAGCCCACTGCCTGGGCTGCCTGAGCACCTGGCGGATGAACCGCCAGCACTTCCCGCTGAATGTCATCAAGGCCTGTCCCCAGTGCCGTGTCTATTCCAGCTACATCATCCCCCACAAATTCTGGGTGAGTGAGGGGGGCAGAGAAGGTGCAAATCATCAGGAACTTCAAGGCTCGGACCAGCCAGATCCGATGCTGGTACTTGGCGCGGGGGAATGACCGCTGCCCCTTCAAGTCTGACTGCATTTACCTGCACCAGCTCCCGGACACGGCCCCATCCTCGGCTTCTCCCTGCCCATCCTCGGCTTCTCCCTGGCCCAGATTGCACATAGCAGGCCTCCGGGAGTGAGATGGTGCTGGGCTCCGCAGTGCTGCTGGAGGACGGATGTTCCTGGATTATAACCTGGCCGCGGCCTTCTTGGGGTTAGAACTCCTGCTGGATGGCACCAGTTCTTAACGACAGGCTCCTGCAGCCAGGACCAACGTGTGAGGGGTGGGGTTGAGGGGCAGGGTGAGTTAGGGGGAAGGTCTTTCCCCTTTTGGGGTTTCTAACAGGTCTGTGACAAATGTAAAACTTGTATGTTACCTATGACATTAACGGAGCCCACTAAGTGGGATGGAATTAGCCCCCTCTCCACCTCCATGAACATGAGAAGGGTGGAGGGCTCTGGGTAAAGGGGAGGGTTCTCACTGCCTTACTAGGGACTTGGATTTTAACTTTGCCCTTTTGTAGAAGGATTCTGACAGAAAACCAATAAAATGCACCTAAGCCCAAACAAACAAAAAACAATTAATCCAAAAAATAGGCAGAATTGAAGACGTTTTTCCAATGAAAACATACAAATCGCTAACAGGTACATGAAAATGTGTTCAAAATCACTAATCAGGGAAATGCAAAATCAAAACCACAATGAGCTATAACCTCACACATTTAGGTTGGCTATCATAAAGAAGACAAATGTTGGTGATAATATGGAGAAAAGGGGAACCCTTGTGCACTCTTGGTAAGAATGTAAATTGGTCCAACCACTATGAAAAACAATATGGAGGTCCCTCAAAATATTTAAAATAGAACTACCATATGATCAGCAATTCCACCTCTGGGTATTATCAAAAGAAAATGAGAACAGAATACTGAAGACTCTGCACTCCAATGTTAGCAGATATAATGCAGCATTAATCACAATAGCCAAGATATAGAAACAACCTAAGTGCCTAGTGTCTATAAGGGATGAATGGAGAAAAATATGTGTGGGTGTGTGTAAGAGACTACTATGAACAATTACAGGCCAACAATTGAACATCCTGGATAAATTCCTAGAAACACAGCCATGAGAAGACATGGAAATCCTCGCATATGCAACAACATGGATGATTCGTATGCTAAGTGAATAAATTACAGAGACAAATGCTAAATCTCTATATGTGGAATCTTAAAGAGAACTCATATGAACAGAGACTAAAGTAAGGGTTTACCAGAGGCTGAGTAGTGGGCAAAAAGAGATGTTGGCCAAAAAGCATATACTCCCTGTTAGGGAATGAGTAAGATTGGGAAGTCTATTATGTGTTATAGTAACTATAGTTATAATGCTATGTTGTATAATTGAATATTGATGAGAGTAGGTCTTAAATGTTCTCACCACAAATATTTGATAATTATATGACATGATGCAGGTGTCATTGAATTCCATGGTGGCAAACATTCTGCAGTAGTGTGCCAAATGAACACATTATATACCTTACCTTAAACTCACAATCTTCTGTCAATTTTATCTCAATAAAGCTGGAAGAAAAATAATGTTATCTAAGAGCTGTTGCAAGAGATGTCAAATTCTTGGTGGCAACATGAGTAAATGTTTTGCTTATGCTAATTGTGACAAAAAAAAATAGTGCTTAAATTCTTTCAATTACTTTCCAAAATATTCTTCAATAGCCCTGGCTGATGTGGCTCACTTGGTTGGAGTGCACCAAAAGGTCACAGGTTTGATTTCTTGTCAGGGCACATACCCAGGTTGCAGATTTGATCCCTGGTCAGGCACGTAGGGGAGGCAACCAAATTGATGTCTCTCTCTGTCCCCGTCTCTAAAATTAAAAAAAAACTAAGAAATGAAAAACATATTGTCAAGGATTAAAAATACTTCAAAGATACATTTCTTAAAGCCTAAAGAATAACACTAAAAAGCCTTATCATTTTGTTGTAGAACTCAAGGGCTAGACAAGTATTAATGGCAAAAACAATTCAGCTTAGCTTGTATTTGTAAAGGAAGATGATCCACTCCAGGATTTTCATGGAAGGACTGACCAGATAAATCCTTCCTGTGTTAGGCTGGATTTGGGTGAAGTGCATTTTCTAAAGGCCATTCTGGAAGAGCTTCTAGGGGCTGAGCCATTCCCAGTCCTGGGATGTATTCCATAGAAGCAGCTCCAGCACAGCCCAGGCTAGAGGCAGCGATGCTGGTCTAGACACCTGGGTCCTGGCTGCACAACTGGATGGTCACAAGACCTTGGTCAAGTCTCTAACCTCTGTGTCCCACGTTCCCTAATCTATAAAATGCAGGCAGTCACACTTCATATGGCTGATATGAGCATTAAGTGAGTTAATACAGGTACAAGTTTAAAGAATACCTGACACACAGTCAGTAAGTGCTCAGTAACTGTTACCTTTTCTTCTCAGGGTTTGGGTTCATTCTCAAGACAAAGATGTCAGAAATAAAGCCCAGTGTACTATGCTGTTTCTGGCACCTAGAATGAAAAACCTTTGTCTTTATTTTGAGGGACAAATCAGAAGGATGGTGCTGGGGAAGATGGCCTCTGGTTTGACAGGCAATAGCCCAACTCTGGAGAGCAAGGAACACAGAAGAAACGACCAAAATGCAGTCCGGAAATTTGACCAATAACATGATTTTCAAAGAAATATCTAACACAAAAATGAGGAAAAAAACACGTAACAGCTCATTCTAGTGTAATGAAAGGTCTAAGTATGAGGAATTCTGATTATTTTTAATTTTATACACTAGAGTACCAAATTAAATGATGAAAAAGAAACCACCCTGTATTAAACAAACATTTTTTATTGAGAATTGTATTTATTACATTGTGTTACATGAGAAAAAAGCTGGGCAACACAGGTGGTTACCAGAAGTCATCTGGTTCTTCATGAGACAGCCCTGTGAAACTAAATTAGAGAAAGACAAAAATTTTAAAAATTTGTTAAATTCTTGTCAGTTCATTAGGGGACCTTTCTAATGTTCTCATTCCTTTCCTAATCAGTAGCCATATCATAACTTCAAAATGTAAAAGATTCTTTTGGCAGTCAGTAATTTTGATTAATTCAATAGTTTCTTAGAGGCAGACCTCAACATATGAACAATGCTCTTGGGCTAACAAAGTCAGCAATGTGATGAATGATTTGCATAAGAACACAATGTTGGGGAAAGCATACCTTTAATTTTTATCACTAGGGAGCAGCTTGTCCACTTGTGAGTCTTCTCTGACACTCTTTATTGAGCTCTGAAAAGAGGAGAAAGAATAATTTTGAAATTAGAGGTGTATTAATGTATTAATTTTATTAAACAACTAGGGGCCCGGTGCACTAAATTCGTGCACCGGGTGTGTGTGTGGGGGTAGTGTCCCTCAGCCCAGCCTGCCCCCTCTCACATACTGGGAGCCCTCAGGCGTTGACCCCCATCACCCTCCAATCGCAGGATCGGCCCCTTGCCCAGGACTGACGCCTCTGACAGAGGCGTCAGGCCTGGGCAGGGGACCCACATTTCCCCCCATCACTGGTTCTGCCCCCAGCCCAGGCCTGATGCCTCTGGCCCAGGCGTCAGGCCTGGGCAGGGGACCCCCAGACCCCTCCGATTGCTGGCTCTGCCCCTTGCCCAGGCCTGATGCCTCGGCCAGAGGTGTAGACTCCCATCACCCTCCGATCGCCTGATCAGCCCCTTGCCCAGGCCTGACGCCTCCGCCAGAGGTGTCAGGCTTGGACAAGGGACCCGCATCTCCCCCCGATCACTGGCTCTGACCCCCCGCCCAGGCCTGAGGCCTCTGGCCCAGGAATCATGCCTGGGCAGGGGACCCCCATCTCCCTCTGATCGCTTGCTCCACCCCCTGCCCAAGCCTGACACCTCTGACCCAGGCTTCAGGCCTGGGCAAGGGGACCATCATATCCCCCCAATCCCAGGCTCCGCCCCCCACCCAGGCCTGATGCCTCTGGCCGAGGCGTCCGGCCTGGGCAGCGGGGACCCGCAGCGGCAGCAGCGCCGTGATCCCCCGTTCTGCCCCTGCCCAGGCCTAACACCTCTGGCCGAAGCATTAGGCCTGGGCAGGGGACCCCCAGCTCCCAGTGGTTGCAGGCTCCGCCCCTGCCCAGGCCTAACACCCCTGGCCTAGCCGTCCGGCCCGGGCAGCGGGGACCCGCAGTGGCAGCGGGGGGCGCCGCCATTGCGCGGGCTCCGCCCCTGCCCCTGCAGGACGCCTCAGGCTGAGGCATCCGGCTCGGGTAGCGGGGACCCGCAGCTGCAGCGGCCCCGCGATCATGGGCTCCGCTTTAGGCACAGGCAAGGGACCCCTAGCTCTCGGGACTGCCAGTTTCGACCGTGCCCAGCTCCCATTGCTGGCTCCACCCCTACTTCCTGCTATCACTAGCCAGGGTGGCAAAGGCGCCTGATTTTCAGATCATGGCTGGGGGGCAGGGCAAAGGTGGCCCCAGGGCCACCTTTGAACTGCCCCCCACCTCTTAGCTCCCCCCTGGGTTTCCCATCACTGTCAGTGGCAGGGAGCTTCTTCCTGCTTTCCCTTTCGCCTCCCTGCATGTGCCTACATATGCAAATTAGCCGCCATCTTGTTGGCAGTTAACTGCCATCTCAGTTGGCAGTTAATTTGCATATAGCCCTGATTACCCAATGAAAAGGGTAGTGCCGTACGCCAATTACCATTTTTCTCTTTTATTAGTGTAGATTTTGATTTCTCTGAAACTCTTAAAAAAATGATTTTGAAAATATCAGAAGATCACAGACATTCCAGAAAACTGGGATCTTAACCCAGCCAAAGGAATGACATTTCAATTTTTCAATTTTATTTATTATTTTGTTAGCTTTTGTTTTTCTTTTTTGTCGTCCCACCCCTTTTTTTTGTTTGTTGCTTTTATTCTTTCTTCTTTCTTTGTTCTTCTTTTTTTGTTGTTTGTTCCTTTATTTCCTACTTCTGTACACATTATTTTTTTCAACCACGTGAGCAAAAGACATGTGAGCGGTGCACTCTTGTCCAGGGAGCATTAGCCCCGTGAGCAGCCTGCGTCGAGCCAAAGAGAGGCAGCCTCATGTGGCCTGCCCCTATCCAAGGAGCAGCAGCTGTGTGAGCAGCCCGCTTCCCCGTCTGAAGAGCAGCAACCACATGAGCAGTCTGACCTGTCCGAGGAGCAGCAGCTGAACAAGCATCTTGCCCTTGTCCAAGCAGCAGCAGCCGCACAAGCAGCCTGCCCAATCCAAGGAACAGCAGCTGTGTGCCCATCCGAGGAGCAGCAGTTCTGCAAGTGGCCTGGCCCCATTCGAGGAGCAGTGGCAGCCGAACCCGGTCCAAGAAACAGCAACCACATGAGCAGACCGGCCACATCTGGTGAGTGGCAGCTCTACACAGCATGCACCGGAGGAGAAGAGCCACAACAGCCTGCACCTGTCTGATGAGCAGCCGATACTAGGAGCAGTAGCCCCACAAGCAGCCCACCACAGAGGAACAACAGCAGCATGCAGCCAGCCCCCAATCAAGGTTCAGCGGCCACGTGAGCAGTCCGCCCCAGGTCAAGGAGTAGCAGCTGCGTGCGTAGCCAGCCCCAACCAAGGAACAGCAGCTTCGTGATCAGCACATCCTCTGTCTCAGGAACAGATTCTGTGTGTGAAGCCTCCCCCCACCAGCCAGAGGAGCCACCACAACTGTGAACAGCACCCACCAGAGGAGCTGCTGCCAACTGAGGAGCAGCTGCTACAATAACCGCCAGAGGAGCAACCACAGCCCGAGGAGCCACTGCCACCCAAGGAGCAGTCGCTGAATGACTCAACATCTAGATATGTCGGTGAGATCAAACATGGGTACACAAAGAAACCCCCGAAAGAAAGAGAAGGAGGACTCACCAGAAAAGCAGCTAAGTGAAACCGAGGCATGCATGACAGAAAAAGAATTCAGATTAAGGGTCCTAGAGTGCATAAACCGGATGAAGGAAAAACTCAACAACTTATGCAAGAAGCAAGAAGAAACAGATAAAAAAAATCAATAAATTATGTAAGAACCAAGAAGAAATGAAGAGTGATATAGCTGCAATAAAAAACACCATTGAAAGTTTCAACAGTAGACTAGGAGAAGCGGAGGACCAAATTAGCGAATTAGAAGACAGGGAAGCAAAACTCCCAAACTGAATTGCAATTGGTGAAAAAAAAATAAAAGACAGGAGGAGAGCCTAAGGGAGCTATGGAACAACATGAAACGAAACAACATGCGAATAATAGGGGTGCCAGAACAACAGAAAGAGGAACAAGACTTAGAAAACCTATTTGAAGAACTAATATCAGAAAACTTCCCTGAGGAGGGGAAGAAAAAAGAGTCACACAAGCACAGAGAGTCCCAAACAAGGTGACCTTAAAAGACCCACATCAACACACATCATAATTACCATGGCAAATGTTCAGGACAAAGAGAGAATCTTAAAGTCTGCAAGAGAGAGACAGAAAATTACATACAAGGGATCTCCCATTAGATTATCATATGATTTCTCAACTAAACACATCAGGCCAGAAAAGAATGGACGGAAATTTACACAGTGATGCAAAGCAAAGCAATGAATCCAAGAATACACTATCCAGCAAGACTATCATTCAAAATTGAAGGGGAAATAAGAAGCTTCACAGACAAAATAAGGCTAAGGGAGTTTATCAATACCAACCCAGCAATGCAAGAAATGCTAAAGGGATCAGTGTAAAAAGAAGAAATAAAAAGCTCAGAAAGAAAACACACAGAAAAAATAGAAATGGCTACAAACAAGTACCTTTCAATAATAACTTCAAAGGTAAATGGACTAAATGCTCCAACCAAAAGACATCGAGTGGCTGAATGGATAAAAAGAAAAAACAAACAAAACAAACAAAAAAAAAAAAACAAAAAACATGACCCATACATTTGCTGTCCACAAGAGACTGACCTCAGAATCAGGGACTCACACAGACTGAAAGTGAAGGGATGGAAAAATATCTTTCAGGCAACTGGAAATGAAAATATAGCTGGGGTAGCAATACTTATATCTGACAAAATAGACCTCAAAGTGAAGGCCATAATAAGAGATAAGGGAGGCCACTTCATAATACTAAAGGATTGAATATACAGAGGATTTAACCCTGAAAAACATATATGCACTCAATACAGAAGCACCCAAATACATAAAAAAAAAAAAACTCCTGGAAGATATCAAGGGAGAGACTGACAACAATACAATCATAGTAGGGGACTTTAATACACCATTGACATCACTGGATAAATCCTCTAGACAAAAAAAAAAAAAAAAAAATGGTAAAGAAACAGCAATCCTAAATGACTCACTAGATCAGATGGACTTAATTGACATCTTCAGAACATTTCACCCCAAAGCCACGGAATATACGTTCTTCTCAAGTGCTCATCGGACATATTCAAAAACAGACCACATACTGGGTCACAAACAAAGTCTCCCCAAATTCAAGAAGATTGAAATCATACCAAGCATTTCCTCAGACCACAAGGGCATAATACTAGAAATAAACTAGAATAAAAACAACTCAACATTTTCAAACACTTAGAAATAAAAACACTTAGGAGCTGAATAGCATGTTATTAAATATTGATTGGGTTACCAATGAGATCAAAGAAGAAATTAAAAACATCCTGGAAACTACTGACAATGAAAACACAACAATCCAAAATCTATGGCACACAATGAAAGCAGTCCTGAGAGGGAACTTTATAGCTCTACAGGTCTATCTCAACAAACAAGAAAAAATGGTAGTAAATCATTTAAAACTACCTCTCAAAGAATAAGAAAGAGAGCAACAAGGAAAGCCCAGAAGGAGCAAAAGGAAGGAGATAATAAAGATTAGAGCAGAAATACATGACATAGAGACAAAAAAAACAATACAGAAAATCAATGAAACCAAGAGCTTGTTCTTTGAAAGGATAAACAAGATTGTTGAACCTCTAGTCAGGCTCACCAAGAAATAAAGAGAGAGGACCCAAATAAACAAAATCAGAAATGATAATGGCGAAATAACAACAGACCCCAGAGAAATACAAATGATTGTTAAAAAATACTATGGACAACTCCACTCCAACAAACTAGACAACCTGGAGGAAAAGGACATATTCCTAGAAACATACAACATTCCAAAACTCAATCAGGAAGAATCTAAAAATCTCAAAAGGCCAATAACTATGGAAGAAATTGAAGAGTCATCAAAAAGCTTCCAGCAAACAAGAGCCCAGGACCACACGGCTTCACAGGGGAGTTTTACCAAACATTGAAGGAAGAACTAAAACCTATCCTCCTCAGACTACTACAAAAAATTAAAGAGGAAGGAACACTTCCAAGCTCATTTTATGAAGCCAGCATCACCCTAATTCCAAAACCAGGTAAAGACAACACAATGAAAGAGAATTACAGGCCAATATCCCTCATGAACATAGATGCCAAAATCCTCAACAAAATCTTGGCAAATCAGATCCAGCAGTACATAAGAGAGATCATACACCATGAACAAGTAGGATTTATCCCAGGGATGCAAGGATGGTACAATATCCGCAAATCAATAAACATGATATACCACATAAACAAATTGAAAGAAAAAAACACACAGTCATATCAACTGATACAGAAAAAGCATTTGACAAAATTCAACACCCATTTTTGATAAAACCTCTCAGCAAGGTAGGAATAGAAGGATCATACCTCAACATAATAGAAGCCATATATGACAAACCCACAGCCAACAGCATACTCAATGGGCAAAAACTAACACCATTTCCCCTAAGAACAGGAACAAGACCGGGATGCCCACTCTCACCACTCCTGTTTGACAGTGTACTGGAAGTATTAGCCACTGCAATTAGACAAGAAGAAGAAGAAATAAAAGGCATCCAAATTGGAAAAGAAGAAGTAAAACTGTCTTTATTTGCAGATGATATGATATTATACATAAAAAAACCTAAATACTCCATCAAAAAACTATTAGACTTAATAAATGAATCTGGCAATGTAGCAGGATACAAAATTACTGCCAAGAAGTCTATGGCATTTCTATGCACCAATAGTGAACTTACCGAAAGAGAGACTTAAAAAGCAATCCCATTTACCATCGCACCAAAAAATACTAAGCTACCTAGAAATAAACTTAACTAAAGAGGTAAAAGACCTCTATTCAGAAAATATTCATGTTCTTGGATTGGTAGAATCAACATCATTAAAATGTCCATAATACCCAAAGAAATGTATAAATTCAAGGCACTTTCCATTAAAATACCAATGGCATATTTCACAGACCTAGAACGAACTCTCAAAAAATTCATCTGGAATAAAAAAAGACCCCAAATAGCTGCAGCGATCCTGAGAAAGAACAATGTAGGTGGGATCTCAATACCAGGTATCAAGTTGTATTACAAAGCCACTGTTCTCAAAACTGCCTGGTACTGGCACAAGAACAGACATATAGATCAATGGAATAGAACAGACAGCCCAGAAACGGGCCCGAACCAATATTCTCAATTAATATTTGACAAAGGAGGCAAGAACATACAATGGAGTCCAGATAGTCCCTTCAATAAATGGTGTTGGGACAATTGGACAGATACATGCAAGAAAATGAAACTAGACCGCCAACTTACACCACACACAAAAATAAACTCAACATGGATAAAGGACTTAAATATACGACCAGAAACCATTAGAATATTAGAAGAATCCAAAGGCAACAAAATCTCAGACATATGCCAAAGCAATTTCTTCACCGATACAGTTCCTATGGCATTGGAAACTAAACAGAAAATAAACAAATGGGACTACATCAAAATAAAAAGCTTCTGCACAGCAAAGAAACTATCAACAAAACAACAAGAAAACCCACTGCATGGGAGAACATATTTGCCAATGTTATCACCGATAAGTTTTTAATCTCCAACTAGGGAACTCATACAACTTAATAACAGGGAGATAATCCAATCAAAAAATTGGCAAAGGACCTAAATAGACACCTTTCAAAAGAGGACATTCAGAAAGCCAAGAGACATATGAAAACATGCTCAAAGTCACTGAAATCATCCGAGTGATGCCAATCAAAACAACAATGAGGTACCACCTCACACCTGTCAGAATGGCTATCATCAACAAATCCACAAAACACAAGTGCTGGAGTGGATGTGGAGAAAAAGGAACACTCGTGCACTGCTGGTGAGAATGCAGACTGGGGCAGCCACTATGGAAGACAGTATGGAGTTTCTCAAAAAACTACAAATGGAACTCCCATTTGACCCTGTGATCCCACTTCTAGGAATATATCCCAAGAAACCAGAAACACCAATCAGAAAGGATATATGCACTCCTATGTTCATAGCAGCACAATTCACCATAGGTAAGATCTGGAAACAGCCTAAGTGCCCATCAGTAGATGAATGGGTTAAAAAACTGTGGTACATCTACACGATGGAATACTATGCTGCTGTAAAAAAGAAGGAACTCTTACCATTTGCAACAGAATGGATGGAACTGGAGAGCATTATGCTAAGTGAAATAAGCCGGTCAATGAAGGAAAAATACCACATGATCTCACTCATTTATGGATAATAAAGACCATTATAAACTTATGATCAAAAATAGATACAGAGGCAGAGCTGCCTCAAACAAACTGTCAAACTACAGCGGGAAAGCCGGGGAGGGCTGGGTGGCTGGAGAGGGGTGACAAGAGATCAGCTGAAGGATTTGTATGCATGCATATAAGCATAACCAATGGACATAAGACACTGGGGGTAAGCGAGGCCAGGGGATTGTCAAGGGCGGGAAAAAAAGGAGACATATGTAATACTCTTTATAATACTTTAAGCAATAAAACAATAAAAAATACTAAAATAAAAAATAAAATAAAATAAAATATCAGAGAGGAATGGAGAGGGAGAGATAGAAACATCAACAATGAGAATCATTGATTGGCTGCCTCCTGTACGTCCCTCACTGGGGATCGAGCCAGCAACCTGGGTTATGTGTCCAGACCAGGAATCAAACTGTGACCTTCTGACTCATAGGTCAACACTCAATCACTGAGCCATGCTGGTTGGGCTGAAAACTTTTTGAAATATACAGTAGGTCCTCGGGTTATATCGCGACATAATGCGATTTTCCTCGTTAAGTCGGAACCCACCTATAGAATCACCTACATCACTCACATGGAGCACATACACAGCAGTAATGAAGTGAAAGAGTAAAAAAAAAAATTAAAGCAAGATAACAATTCCTGACTTTTACTTGTGGCAGATAATAAAAAACAAAGCACATATGTACATATGTCGAAATGACGGAACTTTTTTTTATTAACACTGTAAATGGGAGATAGTGATGTAACCGCAAAACAACATACATCGAGTTCAACGTAACCCGAGGACTGCCTAAATATAATTTGAGTCCAAAACGTTGACTTTTAGATGTGAAATTTACCAAGCACTCTAACTGTCCTGTGCGCATTCTCAATAGCCATAGTATTCTAGACTTATGTAATATATTAGAGGCCCAGTGCATGAAATTCGTGCACTCAGGGGGTCCCTCAGCCCGGCCAGAACCCTCTCACATTCTGGGAGCCCTCGGGGGATGTCCCACTGATCGCTTCGCGATGCTACAGAGGTGGGAGAGGCTCCCACCACCACCGCTGCGCTCGCCAGCCATGAGCCCTATGGGAGCGCACTGATCACCAGGATGCAGCTTCTGTATTGAGCATCTGTCCCTGGTGGTCAGTGCCCATCATAATGACTGGTCATTCTGCGGTTCAACCATTTGCATATTAGGATTTTATTATATAGAATTCATGTCTCAGATAGTACCAATCCATTTGTTTTTCATTGATAGCACTTTCATTCTTGTTCTGAAAATAATGAGATAGCTCCAATTTTACAAACCTTACCAATCAAGATCTGTTCACTCTTTGGCCCAAGCAAAGGAGATAACATTTTGTCAGAAGTGTAATATACATACGACTTGAGGCTCCATTTGAATTTTGGATTTCCTCTGCTGTTACCTTTTGTCTCCAACTCCTGTCCCAAGGTTTTCTAACAAACCACAGAAGCCCTCACATCCTCACATACAGACCACTGGTCCATAGCATCAGTACCTTATCCACCTTCTTCAGGTCTTGGTCCTTTTGGGTGATATGCATGTATTTCTTTAAAGCATATTCACCACAAACAGATTTGTCTTTCATTTCCTGAGCACTCACTTCTAATTCTTTCTCCATTTCCGTCTTGAAAGACTCTTCAATAATCTGCTGTAAATAGATGACCAGCAAAATAGGAGATACACATATACATTTTAAAAACACATAGTACTATAACTCTGTTTCTTTATGTGACATGTGCATGACAGAAAACTGTTTCATTCGTTGCTACTATCAAAGTGGCACAAATATATCATGTAATGAAGAACAGGAATTACTGTGCCTAAAGTGTCTGTGTTCCAGATCAAATGAGCCAGGAATTCAAGGAACATGATACAGAAGATTAATCTACGTAAGGTCCAGCAGGCATGAGAAGTAGCAGGGTAATCCATCTGCCTGGGACCAGAATCAGGACATAGAAAGTCAAAGACAATGAGGAGGGAGGAGGGCAGGGCAGCCTGAGGAAGCCACCAGATTGGCAGCCACCTCCCCCAGTTTCTTCTGGTCCTAGCCAGCTGACCTTGAAACCCCTTACACAGGGAAGTTCTACAGCAAAGCAGAGTCCATCTCCTTTCCGAGTGTGTTTTCAGGAACATGAGAATGCATGCTCACAGACTTGCAAAGCTCCCTTTTCCTATGAGACTCCTATTATGCCCATGTACAGCCCTTTTCAGTGGGCTTAAGCACAGGAGAGGATTGGGATGCCTGCAGCAAGCTTTTTAAAAGTTACCTACTAGCATGGAGAACTGAGCTATGCTTATTATACCTTTTCTCGATCCAGTTTTTCTAGTTTTCTCCGTTCTCTTTCCAAAGCTTTCTGTTCATTCTGCCTTCTTTCTTCTCTCAGCTTCTGTTCTTTCAGCAGGTTCCATATTCTTGCTTCTTCACTCTCTTCTCTAACTTCTTTCTCATCTGCACCTAAAGAGACAGAAAATAAAGAGCAGAGGCCCAGGGAGACTGCTCGACTCTCAGTTGATTGTGTTGGCCTGCTGATCCATCTTCATGGTCTCGCAGCCTCCAGCCCCACACCTGGCACAGCATCTGCCTTTTACTTTACTTAGATGAAAACAAGTCACCCTTGCCATGAACAACTTCAACTGTCCTCCTGCCACAACACATTTCCTTATCTTCCTCACCCCTTCTTCTGTACTCTGCCCTTCGCCAGCCTTGCATTTCTGCCTCTATCCTCAGTTGTAACTCTCTATTCAGGATTCTAACTTAAACATTAGTCTGTATTTATACAGCAGTTGTATAACTCTTCCCCTAATTCCCACAAAAGCAATCGAGCCTCTCCCGCCCAGAACAGTACAAAATTAGTACAAAACCAGCACCCCGCCCCTGAACCCCCCTAGTCATCTTACCAACATTTCCCACTTGCCCTGGGCCGATCCCTTCCTGGAGTTTTAGCTATTACCTCTGCCCTGATCATTCTCACATCTTTTTCTCTAGCACAGATCTCTCCCCGAGTCTCATCCGCATTTCTGGCCAGTTCCCTACCATCAACACTTGGAAATCCCACAGCATCAGCTTCAGACCTGAAGTTATCATTCCTGTCCCTTTTTATCATGCCTTTCTACACTACATTCACTCATCCACCAGGGCTTACAGGCTCTAACTCCCCCAGATACTGCAATAAGACTACCTCTCACCTTTTACCTGGACAGCTGAGCTGAAATAACCTAATCAATGTGCTCACCCTGACATCAGTCTCTCTGCCTTCAAGCAACCACCATCAGCAGCACCCTTCATTTCCTGAAAATAAGACCTGGATTTCTGTTGCTGTCTCTGCTCTGGTGGTGTCCACACCTTCTTTCCGGACTGACCTGAAATAGTACACTACTTCTGCACTGGGAACACTGCACCTCCAGCAGCAGACTCATGCTACCTGGGTATATTTGTGCCTCCCTTGCTCTGTGCTTTGCTTTCAATCTCTCCCTAACCTAATACTCACTTCCTCCCACCTCTCCCACACAACCCCACCACTGAGCAAGCGCCCAGGACCCTGAAAAAAGAGATAAACGAACAGAAGAATATACCATGTTCATGGACTGGTAGAATTAATATCATTAAAATGTGCCTACTATCCAAAGTAATCCTTAGATTCAATGCAATCACTATTAAAATGCCAAGTGCATATTTCACAGATCTAGAAATATGCAAAAAATTTATATTTGCATATAAATTTGAATGTTCTGAACATTCAAATGAGATACAGAACACTGAAAAAGACCCCAAAATAGCCACAACATTCGTTTTTGTTTTTGTTTTTGTTTTTGTTTTTGTTTTTTGTTTTTCGGTATAGCAAAGGCGGAGATTTGTTAAAGAACAAGTACAGACTCCAAAGTAGGGAGGGGGAAAGAGTACCACAGAACAGACTCCCACATAGGGAGGGGGGTAGGGTCCCCTAGCCTCAACATTCTTGAGAAACAGGAACAAATGAGACTACATTGAACTAAAAAAACTTCTGCAAAGCAAAAAAAAATCAGCATCAAAATGAAAAGGGAATCCACTGTATTGGAGCACATATTTGCCAATAATACATATGGTAAGGGGTTAATTTCCAAAACACATAAAGTACTCCTATAATCCACCAAAAGAAAAACAACCCCATTAAATGTGGACAGAAAATCTAAATAGATACTTCTCCAAAGACAACATACAAATGGCAAGAGACATGAAGATAGGCTCAATGTCACTAATTATTAGAGAGATGCAAATTAAAATGACAATGAGGTGCCACTGCAAACCAGCCAGAATAGCAACCATTAATAAGTCATACAATAAGTGCTGGTGAGGTTGTGGATAAGAAGGAACCTTAGCACACTTCTGGCTAAGGAATACAAGATACAGCCACTAAGAAAAACAGTATTCCTAAAGTGACACCTCTCCACCACCACATTTACACAGTATTTTGTACCTGCCTTCTCACAACCACATGAATCTGTTTGTTCTACATCTATTGTTCCAGGCTTTATTTGTCTATTCCCTGTAGCTCAAAGCAAAAGTCCTCACCTGTCACAGGTTTAACTCAATGTCAATCCCACAGATGGCTATGCTTGCCTTTCTCCTCTGGCTCTGGAAGAGCCTAAACTTTTGTAGGCTACACTTTCCCCCCAGCAATGCTAAGAGACAAATTCATAGGTTCACCAAAGGATTTTGAAGGTTTTTGCTAACAGGACAGAAACAACACAGTCATTTCGGACTCATACTCCTGGTCATGAAATTCAAATACCAGAGGAGGCAGTTGATCATTTTCACAGGAAGAAATGCAATCTTCTTCTTGCTTGCAGACCTAAATGCCATCACTTTATCACATGGAATAGCAATCTCAAAATAGAAATGCTGTTTGGTTGCTGACTTTAAACAATAAAGAAGAAAAAAGGACTATATCTTTGCTGTGCATTGCATAACAACATTTCGTTCAACAGACCACATATATGACAGTGGTCCCATCTTCTCTCTATATAAAAGTCCAAGCAACGGTTAAGACTGGCCGGTAGCTATGATGTGCACTGACCACCAGAGGGCAGATGCTCAAGGCAGAATCTGCTCCCTGGTGGTCAGTGTGCTCCCATAGCCAAGCTCCCATGACCAGACAACTTCCCATGGTTGCTCCCGCGACCCCACCCCTGCCAGTAGGCCCCGATCAGGAGTGGACAAGATGGCCCTGTTCACCAGCCAGGCCAAGGGACCCCCCAAAATCATGCACCAGGCCTCTGGTAAGATTATAATGGAGCTGAAAAATCACTACTGTCTAAGTGGTGTGGCTATCACCACATGGTAATGTAATACAATGCATTACTCCCGTGTCTATGGAGATGCTAATGTAAACCAACCCACTGTGCTGCCAGTCATATAAAAGTACAGCACATACAACTACGTCTAGTACCTAATACTTAATAAATATAATAAAGGACCATGTCACTGGTTTATGTATTTACTACACTACCCTTTTAATCACTGTTTTATAGTGTTTTTTTTTTTTTTTTTCTAATGATAAAGAAAAGTGTGCTGTGAAACAGCATCCCATGTTATATGGGCAGCAACTTCATATACCTCATGTTTATTACATCTCTCGATGGCGTCATTTTCTCCTGTGCTTGATTTAATCTTGTTTTGTACAGTAACATGCTGTATGTGCTTGTACCGGAGGGGCAATAGGCTACCTGGATGTACAGGAGGCTGTACCACCTAGATTTACAAAAGTGCACTCTGATGTTCACACAACAATGAATTCCCGAAGGACACATTTCTTAGAATATATACCTGCTATTAAAAGGTGCATGACTGTACTTTGTAGCTACCTAATTAGTATTTCCACTGGACATCTCAAAGATATCAAGTTTTGGATTTTTTCACTTCCCTTTGTATCCAAACGAAGAGGGGAAATGATGATTATAAGAGAATTTTTCAATGATCAATGTAAACATTACTTAAGAATAATTTTAAAAGCCATTGTTATAATTTTCATTCTATCTCTGAGATAGAACACCTATGAACTCAGTTGGTTTCCTTTATTGTATTATTTTTATTTCCTACTCACCCAGGTCTCTGCGAAACAACCTATCACAGCCACTCTTGGGTGGCCACTGCCCCTACTCACTATCTATCCCATCAGAGGTCTTGGTGATGGCTAGCTGACTGCTGACTTTCCCACTAGAAGCTCCATGAAGAAAGGGCTTGGGTTGTCCCACTGCAGTATGCCCAGCACCCAGCACACAGGAGGTGTTTGTTTTTCTTTTTTCACAATTAAATCAATGAGGTGATATTGGGTGATAGAGTTTTCATATATGAAGTGAAGGTTCTCAATGAAGTCTCGCTGAATGAGTGCTTTACAGGATGGTGTACCCTGGAATCAGTGAGAACAATCCTTTCAAAGTCTTGTTTCCTTTGGCAATTCCTCATCTCCCTGAGTATGCTGACTTGAACCAAGAAACTACTTACAAGAGGTGTTGAACATGATAGTCCCATCCAAACACTGGAAAAACAAGAGGTGGTTTTACTTAAGAAATCTCCTTTCAAGCTTGAGGCTTAAACTCTTTAGTTCAAGGAGAAAAAGATCTGGCTGGAGTATGAGACAAAGCTCTAATCTCCCCCTAGAGCTTTCCTCCCTGATTCCACACAGGGGAGGGAAGTGTGTAAATTAGAGACAGTAAGAAGAAAGAGAAAGTGGGCCAGACAAGTTTGATGACGAGTTTTCCTCCAATGTCATCAGCTCTTCTGAAAACTGAAATATAAAGGTTCTTCTGTCCTTATTTTTTTTTTTAAAGACATGAAGGAAACAAAGAATTATTAACATACTACAATCACATTGAAGATGTATATGGGTATTAACCGCCATTTCAATTTTATACTATGATTTCCCAAAATGGAATGGTTTCTGAAGAACTGTCTTAAGCAAAAAGGTAACTGCTTTGTCAGACTATGGACAAATAAGAAAAATACAATCTTCCAAAACTCAATCAGGAAAAATCAGAAAACCTGAATAAGCCAGTAAGTACTGATGGAATTGAAGCAGTAATTAGATAACTTCCAGCAAACAGAAGTCCTGGTCCAGATGGCTTCATAGGGAAGTTTTATCAAACATTCAAAGAAAAACTAATACCTAATCTCCTCAACTATTCCAAATATCCAAGGGAAAGGAACACTTTCTATGAGGACAGCATTACCCTAATCCCAAATCCAGATAAAGCCACTACAAAGAAAGAGAATTATCCCCGATGAATACAGACCCTAAAATCTTCAACATAATTTTAGCAAATGAGATCCAGCAATACATTAAAAAGACCATACATCATGACCAAATGGCATTTATTCTAGGAATGCAAGGCTGGTACAATATCCACAAATCAATAAATGTGATATATCACATTAACAGACTGCAACACTCAAAAATCACATGATCATTTCAATCAATGCAGAAAAAGCATGACAAAATCCAACACCCTTTTTTGATAAAAACTTTCAGTAAAGTAGAAATAGATCATATCTCAACATATTAAAAAGCCATATATTACAAACCTACAGCCAATATCATACTCAAAGGCTAAAAACTAAAACCATTTTCCCTAAGAATAGGAAGACAGGGATGCAACATAACAGGATATAAAATTAACACCCAGTAAACTATGGCATTTTTATATACCAATATTGAACGCTCAGAAAGAGAAATAAAAGAACAATCCCAATTAGCACTGCAACAACAACAAAAAATTGAGACTTATGAATAAACTTAACCAAAGTGGTAAAATACCTATACTCAGAAAACCATAGCACATTGAAAAAAGAGGTAGAAGAAGATATAAACTAGAGGAAGAATATACCATGTTCATAGATTGGCAGAAATAAATACCATCAAAATGTCCATACTACCCAAAGCAATCTTTAGGTTCAATGCATACCTATTAAAATACCAATGGCATATTTCACAGACTTAGAAAAATACTCTAAAAATTATACCAATAAAGACCTCAAAAGCTGCAGCAAGCTTGAGAAAGAGAAAAGTTGGAGGAATAACAATACTAGATATCAAGTTATACTAGAAAGCCACTGTAATCAAAATAGCCTGGTACTGGTACAAGTATCGCATACAGAGCAATGGAACAGGACTAAGAACCCAGAAATTGACCCACACCACTATACTAAACTAGTATTTGACAAAGGAGGCAAGAGCATACAATGGAGCAGAGGCAGTCTCTTCAAGAAATGGTGTTGGGATAATTAGACAGATATATGCAAAAACATGAAATAAGACCAACTTATACCATACACAAAATAAACTCAAAATGGATAAAAGACTTAAATTTAAGTTGGGAAACCATAAAAATCCTAGAAGAAATCACGGGCACCAAAATCTCAGCCATCTTACACAGCAACATGTTTATGGATACAATGCCTAGGGCAAAGGAAACTAAGAAGGAAATAGACAAATGGGGCTACATCAAAATAAAAAGCAGCTGCACAGCAAAAGAAACCATCAAGAAAATAACAAGAGCCCTGACTGGTTTGGCTCAGTGGATAGAGCGTTGACATGTGGACTGAAGGGTCCTAGGTTCGATTCTGGTCAAGGGCATGTACCTTGGTTACAGGCACATCCCCAGTGGGGGGTGTGCAGGAGGCAGCTGATTGGTGTTTCTCTCTCATCGATGTTTCTAACTCTCTATCCCTCTCCCTTCCTCTCTGTAAAAAATCAATAAAAGTATTTTTTTAAAAAGAAAATAACAAGAGAGTCTACTGCATGGGAGAACATATTTGCCAATGATACATCCAATAAGGAGTCAGTTTCCAAAATATATAGAGAACTCATACAATTTAACAAAAACAAGGTAAACAGTCCAATTAAAAAATGGGCAAAGGACATAAATAGACACTTCTCCAAAGAGGACATACAGAAAGCCAAGAGACATATGAAAAAATTCTCAAAGTAACTAATCATCTGGGAAATGCAAATCAAAACAACAATAAGGTACCAGCTCACACCTGTCAGAGTGGCTATCATCAAGAAATCAAATGACAGCTGTTGGCGAGGATGTGGAGAAAAGTACACTGCTGGTGGGAATGCAGACTGGTGTAGCTACTGTGGAAAACAGTATAGTTTCCTCAAAAAATTCAAAATGGAACTCCCATTTGACCCAGTGATCCCACTTCTAGAAATATATTCTAAGAAACCCAATGCACTCATTAGAAAGAATAAATGCACCCCTATGTTCATAGCAGCACAATTTACAGTAGCTGAGATTTGGAATGAGCCTTAAGTGCTCATCAGCAGATGAGTAGATAAAAAAAACTATAGTACACTTACACAATGGAATACTGTGTGGCAGTAAAAAAGAAAGAACCCTTACCATTTGCAACAGCATGGATGGACCTGGAGAACATTATGCTAAGTGAAGTAAGCCAGTCAAAGAAAGATAAGTATCACATGATCTCCCTCATGTGTAGAATCTAATGAACAAAATAAACTGATGAACAAAAATAGACCCAGAGACATAAAAGCATGGAACAGACTGTGAAACCTCAGAGGGAAGTCAGGGGAGGGGAGGTGGGTAGGAAGAGCTCAATCATTGAACTTGTATGCATATATGCATAATGAGTGAACACAAATAATGGGATGGTGAGGGCCTGTGTGTGTGGGGTGGGGGTGGGGGGGCGGGCGTGTGCCAGGAGCAGGCTGGAAGAGGTCAATGGGGGAAAGAAGGGGACTTCTGTAATAGTTTCAACAATAAAGATTTTTTTTTTAAAAAGCCACTGTTGGGGAAGATTAATGAGAAGCAACTCCTTTAATTTTCTCCTCTTTACATGTTCAAATTTATTTCAGAAATGTATTAACAATGGCAATACTCAACTCTAAGACTTTGAATAATTTATGCTTATAAAGGTCCTCCCTCAATAAATGAAATAACTCACTAGGAACAGGCTGGCATTTAGTAGCTATCATACTATCTGTAGTTACAACCAAGGAAAACTTACTTGGGTAATGAGAGGAGATAGGTCTGGCAGGAGGAGCACCCAAGGCAGTTCCCAAGAGAGGCATGTCACCAGCAGGATG